>NC_046645.1:300000-600000 GCF_900324485.2 Mastacembelus armatus | reverse complement strand
TCTCTCCATCAGTCTCCACTGGGAAGAACATCCCTCATCTGCTGAGTGAGAATCCAATGTTTAGCACCCATCGCTCACCCAGCAGCGGCAGGCAGCACCGGCTGACGTGAGCAGTAACCGAGTCTGCTATAATCATGCACACTATGCCCAAAGGACACGAGAAGGATTTGCTTCAAATGAGTAAGCATGTTATAGAAAACCATTTGCAGGAAACAGGTGCCCTGACCCATCTGTATAATACTGACAGTGTGACGCCAGTGGCAGTGTGTTAGTATCGGAGACATCCTGGGCACTTAAAGCTTTGCTGCTTTACTAACGATCCCCAACAGCAGAAAAAGCCCACAAATGACCCATATGCTGCCTCCTGGCCCTCACAGCTGAAACCAATGGGACATGCTGCCACGTTGCATAATCGGCCTCATCATGACGAGGCAACGAAAACAACTGATGGCAGGTAAAAGTCTTTTCTATTTGCCTCAGATACCAAAGTGCAACTGCAGCTCTAAAAACAATTACTACCAAAACAGTAATACTCATCTAAAACCATTTAAATGGCCTTTAAGAGCCATTTGATTTAAAACAGCTATTTGATTTAAAACAGCTATGAGCTTAGTGATCCACTCAAGCGATTAGATTCTATTACACGGTGCAAACAAGGCGACTGCCGGCCTTTGAAAATGACCTGCTGTCCTGTGAAGCCCAGGTACGGGCGCTGCTTAGCACCAGATTGCTCCTGATGGGATTTCACAACATTAACATTCTACTGAGTCAGCATCAGACGCACGGCCTACATCTGCCCTGCGCCGAAACAGTCCGGGTGTGTGCACTGCGTTTTATGCGTGAGCGTGACACTGCATGTAGGATGGAGGCTGAGTGACTGGACACAGTGTGGAAGAGGTGGGCAACCGTTACAGAAATGCTTCGACTACAGTTGGTGGTTATAGTGCCCCGATCCTGTGACAGACACTACAAACTGTTTCCATCTGGCCGTCCTGTCCGACAGCCCAAGAATATGAACCTTTAAAAATCTGCACGAGACACAGATGAAATGGATAAACAGAAAACTCAAAACAAGCCCTAAATTATTTTGTCATTCTTCATAAATACTCAGGTTTAAGCTTCTCACTGTGAAGCTTTTCTTCATCTTATGTATGAAACTCAACATCTCTGGGTTTTCACGTAATCTGTAGAAGAATTTTCTGGACAGTTTATAGACCCAAATAACCAAATAATGATCCACGACACAGAAATATCCAGATAAGAATAATAAATATTCAAATGTCAAAACTTTAATGGGAAACTGTCCATAGCAGAAAGAACTGTGGTTCCCACAAACAGGTGCCAAGATAAAAGAATAAACCAAGATAAAGCCACTATTCTTTGCACATTATTAAAAGCATACAAGAAGCCCTGCAGGTTCACTCAGAAAAGTTGTGCATGGTGAAATACCAAAACAACGGGAAAAAAAAAAGGTTAAATATCTTGTTCATTCTCCTTTTTCAGCCTGCAACTAATAAAACTGTGAAAAACAAGAGGAAATGTGAGCGGCCCTATAAGACCTTTCTATCCAAGTCAGATTCTGCAATCGAAAAAAATAAAAACCCACAAGTGTTGTTAATAAGGAACCTAACATCCATAACCAGAGCAGAAGAAGCAGAGCATGCTGGAACCTCATTTGGATGATCAATGTTGGGGCTGGGTTCATGACAGCAGAGGGAGAATGAGCAGTCATTACCTGGGTGTCACCCACAGCTGTCATTACAACTGATGTGCTACTTGACACAGCAGGAACAATGGAGTGGCACGGCAATTATTTCCCACCTCATTTGTCAACATACACCGATCAACTACAACATCAAAACCACTGGCAGGTGAAGTGAATAACATTGATTTTCTTGTTACAAGGGCACCTGTCAATGGCTGAGACATATTAGGCAGCAAGCAGCCAGTTTTTGTGACGTGCTGAAAGCAGGAAAAATGGGCAAGATGAGAATGTCAGGAACCTTGATAAGGCCAAACTGTGACGACCAGGCGGCTGGGTCAGAGCGACTCTAAAAGGGCAGGGTGGTCCCAGTACTAGTACTCACCAGTGAACTGGTGACAAGGTCTAAGTCAAGCTGCGACTCCAAACCACCTGCTGGTGAAACCGCGAGTATGAACCTGCCAGTGGTTTCTGTCCCCACGTGGGGTACAGGGACCAGCCTGCCATGCTTCAACCAAACGCACCACAGAAGGATCAGAGGTTTGACTACCTCCTTTTTCATGGTAGAAGTGTTGCTGTGACTGAAACTGGCCTTTCTGCACGTTTTACTTCTACGGTCGTCTCCCACCTCATGATCACGCGTCTAAATTCTGTAGGAAGGTCAATGCACCAAAGCCTGATGCCGTTAGAGTTGATTCCTGGTAGAAACACGATAGAGAGGTCTGCTGTGCACCCACCCACCCACCCACCCACACCGTGACAGGGAGTTCAACTGATGTCACAGGGTCAAACCCCAGATGGTGGGAAACAGAGGGCAGGGGTCAACGCCACTCTAGGATGTGATAATATGAACTGGTTTCCAACAGGAGAGAAACCATTCGTCACACGGGCTATGGCGTCCTCCTAGAGAAACAGCACGGATGTTAAAATATTCCTTCATGTTTTTGTTTTTGGTTTCATCAGCCAAATCTTAAAACCATAACAACCACAACAGCTAGTTCAGCTACCATCTGCTTTGGTCCACCCACACAAACCTCCCATAGCACTCGATGTGGACGTTTAGCCTTTGAATAGCAGGCAAACCTCGCATGGAGCAGAGCACTCCCTGTTTATTCTAAGGAATAAACTGCTCACCTGGAATAGCATCAGCCTTTGTCTAGTGCAAAGCAAAGTACAGCTTGAAATAAAACTGTCTGCTACTGTTTAACTTACAACAATCAGCATCATGTGCTTTCCCATCACACACAATGAGAAATGAAAAGCTGTGGTTTGACCTGGGACATAAAACCCACATTACGGTCAAATGCTCCTTTAAGGCAACTAAAAAGAAACAGCGAGGCAAAATCTCTATTCAAATTCAGGCAGTTTAAGTTTTATTGACATCAACCTACAGGGTGTAAAAAGCAAACACAATACTTTTAATGTGTGACTGGTGCCTTGTTGGTGCCTCCACATTAATTATTTTAGAAAAAGACATTTAGCTTCGTACATAAAGGTTGTTTCTGTCCCCATATTGCTGCAACACCAATCCTAGCTGTTAGTTCAGTACGAGACAAAACAACTCAACAAGTTACACTGATTAAAAATAAATCACATATGTTGAGAGCCGGAAGTTTGTGTAGGTGTCAAACCGTCAGAAAATAACTTTAGTTTAGTTTTTCCATGTGACAGTGAGTGTCCAGGGGTCGTAGGGCACTAAAATCCCACAATGCTTAACGGAGTTTGGGGAAAGTCTCGTCTGCACCAGGAGGCAACTTTTAACAGGTTCCCACAAAATAAAGCGAAGGCACAAAACACTCGCGTCTCTTTTGCGGATGTTTGTGACTCCGTGTTACAGTTTTACGTGACAGAAAACTCAAACTCACCTTCGTGCGTAAGTTGGCGCATCCAGGGCGAGAAGGTTTCGAACAACGCGACCGAGAAACGACGCCAAGTTTCCTTTTTCCGCAGCAAAAGCCGCCAGTCGGGTCTCAGACCAACCAGGGGGACCCGCCGGGACAAAACACGGCTACGGAGGCGACGTTTGCCTGCGCTGACGAAGCGAAAGCAGGTTTGCACAGGCGACTCCTTTGTTCGTCCTGCCCACCGTCTAGGACCGCACCGGTGTGTCTCTGCCTGCAGCTGATTGGCTGCACGGATCGACAAAGGTGACTGGCAGGTCACAACACGCCTTCCGGTCAACACACCGCAGAAACTGCGGATTGTCAAAGCTGCAGCTGTTGGACTTAGGGTTTCTGTGCCCAGCAGGTGTGTATGAAGTTATTTTATGAAGTTTGTGTCATAGATTGGTTTATATTGTTTAGTGATACTATTCATAGATGTGGCTAATTCCATGCCTTTATTTTGTAGGCACCACCACCCAACTTCCTGTTAGAGTCCTGCTGCTGTTAGTAAACTTGACGCAGGCTGCAGCATGCCTTTCAAATCTGTTTGCTGCTCTTATGTTCTTGCTTTTGAATAAAAAGTTTAATAAGTGCATTACTTCCCATTTATATTCTGACATACTTTATGTTTTTTATATAACAAGACAATAAAAAAACTATTATTATGTGTTTTCCAACATGACTTTATTCATGTGCAAACTTTATTTTTATCTTCTTAAATATAATTAATGTTTGATAGAAAAACATCTGTTAAGTCAGAGCAGCTGCATTAAACCCAAACTAGTCTGTTGCAGAAATTTAACTCTGACCCACCGACAGTCTAATGAAAACAAACAAACAGTCTCATCTAACAATAGAACACAGGATGGTTAAACATGATCTAATCTGAGTCTTCCACTGTAAGTTCCCTGCCTTAAATCAGATCATGTGTATACGGTGGTCCAGACCTTTGCCCCAGTGCTATTACAGCTGTTTGTATCTCACTTACAACAGCATCAACAGTAGATTAAAGCTCAGTCGGTAATAAAGGCCTGGATGAAATTAGTCTCATTGTGAAAACTAGACCACTGGTTCCCTGAGCAGCTGACCTCAAATCAGTCCCAAACTGAAGTTGTTCAACACAGCAGAGATCATTAGCCTGTCAGTGTAGACTACAGATGATTGTTTACTCCTCTGCAGATGACTAACTTAATATTTTCCACTCACACTAGTATGAGAAATAACTTTCACTTTGGTTTTTGAATAAAATGATTGTTATTGTATATAATATATTTGAGTTTGAAGGAACTGCTGATTCCAGGAGTTGTTTTAAGCTCATGTTGCTCACATGTTGGACAGTGCTATAACTCTGTTTTCTTCTTTGATTTTCTAAGACTATTCACATTTAGCTGCCACCACAGACGCTATAATAGATGTTAGACCTACTGATTAGGTCAGAGACAGAGAGATCCATGTTGTGTTGTGTGTGTCTTTGTGTGTGCATGCAGTGCATACGCAGACCACCATCTATTGCCTTTGTGTTAGAACGTGTGCACGTGTCCCTGTCAATACTGATTTCAGAGGAGGCTGTGACCACAAGTCCTTCGACAGACACATCAGATGTTTTCATTCGATGGATGTCATCTCCCTCACTACCCCCTGCGTTTGTTCCTTCTTGTTCCACTCCCACTTGTGTTTCCATTCCCCTGGCTGTCTGTCTCACATGACATCTTCATCCTGTGGCATCCTAATTGGATGCTGTGCTGACAGTCAAACAATGTCAATGAATCAACCTGAGGATTTCAGCTTGTTAGAAAATAGAGCAAAGTAGTTTCTCTCAACTGGGCTGAACTTCCCTTCACTTTGCTGCCTATATGTAGATGATTTGGGGATGTGTGTGTGTGTGGGAGAGACAAAGCAATGTCCTTGAATTCACCCAAGCCAGTGCTTCTCTCAGCCGACCACAGTGGGCGGTCGGTTCAAACAGCTGTCAGAGTTAAGTGTTCACGCATGTTGTGTGGCTGCACTGAATTCACCGGACTGATTTACAGTTTTATCTACTTTGCAACGTGTCTGTACAATTTGCCATTTTTCTGCTTTGTATTAAATGACTACAGCGTTATAGGGAAAGACATTTGATAGAAGCTAAAGCCAGAAAACTGTTTGCTTATAGAATAAAAACCAGCAACGCTAAAGCTCACGCAAACTAACATCTCATTTGTTTAATACACAGAAACTGAAGTGGAAAAATTACAGCTTGTGGTTTTGAAAAAGTTGTGTGCTGACGTTATAATGAGTGAGTTTCAGAGGTGCTGGTAGTGGCTGTTTTTGGAGAGCTGATCTTATCATCTGACACTTAGCAAGAAAGCAAACGTCTGTGTCACAATATTCCTTTAAGAACCTTTTTTATGTATCTTCTGCTCTAGAACAACCTTTTTTTAATCATCACAGCAAAAATAACAAGAGCAGATGAAGCTTCAGGTCCAGGATCATCAAAAAGTGAAAGCAGCCACAACTAAGACATGAAAAGGTGCGTACCTGTTTGTGACTTATACAATATAAGTATTTAACCGTGTTAAATCAGAAATAACTGTGGATACACCACTGTGGTTTGGGGTGAAGATCACGTGTTCAGCCGGTCAGCAACCTGGAGGAAACTGTCTCTAGACACCACGAGAGCCTCCAATTACCGGTTGAGGTTGGGGTAAGGTGCATTGAGAGTCTCCAAGGGTGTGGGAGGACAGATAACCTGTCAGGGTTTTCTTTGGCTGGGTTTGTAGCTCTATAGTCATACAGGGGGGCAAAGAACTGTTTCCTCACTTCACAGTGTTAAACATGAAAATCTGTTTTATTTTAACAAAGAGACGAACTCCACCCATGGAAACTCAGCCCGTAGCTGATTAGAATTTTGCATTTCACTGTCTTTTTAAATAAAATAACTCCTATGACATCAATGATGCTTTGAATTGATGACAAAAAGTCTGTATTACAAACAAAGCCGCTATGTTTACCAGGCTGGAGACTCTAATAGAAGATGCTATGGGAAGAAGGTGTTTTTGGAGCTTGAACCATATCAAGGATTATAAATAAGCATAAATCAGCCCCTGACCCTTTTTCAAATCTGTCTCTTGTGAGTCCACTAACTTAAAGTTAAAGTGCAACACTACTTCATTGGAGTTTGCTTTAAGGACAGGTGCAGCTACCGCCCCCTGCAGGAGATGAGTTCCCCGTGTGGAGATCGGAACATGTGCCAAAGCAAATATAAAGTTCATTGTGTATGTAAAGACTGAAACACACGTTTTATCTTTATTAAAACCCAAGTACAGATTAGTGCCTAGATTCAGTTGTTGAGGGTTAAGCCAGGTAACAGCACACACCACAACACAGAGCCAGTGAAATGGAAAACAGCATTTTTGTGTCTGCTGTCCTTTACTTCCCATCTCATTTCCAAGGTAAACAAGCTCCCAGTCCTAACACTGACTCCATGAGATTCTCCTCCTGTCATTTCACTGTGTTCCCAGTGCTCAATTTACAAGTGAGGCACAACCAACTCCCTGAGGCACTTTGTATTATTCTGAGAACTCCGGCACTGCTGGCAGGTTTAGCAGTGTGTCGTGAAAACACATTCCTCCACTTCAGTCTGACACAAAATAAATATGTGTGGTGTCTGAGGTCCTGCTGGATCTATGATGTGATGCTGTTGTTCAGGAGGGGAAATGTAGTGTGTTTTTCATCATTCATCTGGCACCATTCATGGACTTTTCATTTACGTTCTGCTTCAGCTAATATCCATGTTATGGCACAAATGTGTCCAAGGTGGTTAAATATTTGTTGAGTGAGTCTGTTTTCACTCTCATCTTTGGGTTGAGGAATGAACTGACTGCAGGTTGTCATCTTTCAATAAATGCTCCATTAGGCTGATGGTGAGTTGGAAGAAATCACAGACGGGAGCTTAACAAGGAAACACTACCACCTGGTGGCCCGGAATAAACTTTGTGCATTTGTCAACTTCACATTTTCCTCAGTTGCGTCATTTCAGAAGTCACAGTTTCCAGTTGAGTGTTTAGGTCTTTCCTAAGTGGCAAAAAGACAAAAGAAAATGCAGGTTTCTAGAAATGTAGACAACTGGTCTTAAACCCAAAGCATCACTGGGTCAAACGATGATACAGAGCAATAAGAAATAAAAAATGAAAATGAATGGGAGAAAATAAAAGGGAATCATGATTTTCATTCAGTTCAAATGTGTCAAAGTACCTGACAAACACTGTATCAAGCACAACTTAAATATATTTGCATTTTCCATTTTATTTGACTTTTTGTTTTACAAAAACATGTACGACAGAACGCATAAACGGCTGGCGCACAGCTGCTCATCAATATGGAAAAACAGGGGAAAAAGTGTGACAGAAAAAGGCAACGATTTTACTTAAACAGGTAAAACTAACACTGTTTGCAGCTATTCTTCTAAGTGCACACACACACCTATGGTCCTATGGTCCCATGGTCTCTTGCACACAAGACATGACTGAATGACATGTGATTGTCATTAAGCAAGCACACACTAAACACACACACACACATTCACTGGCACACACTGCAAATGTGCATGGGAAAAAGGATGACTATGGGATGCTGGGAAAAAACACATCATCTGACAAACAAGACACTGCTACAAGAGATGCATAGAAATGTACAGTTAAAGTGTCACTTCATGCAAAATTAAATAATCTGACTTTCTCACTTATCTCTGGAGTTTGGTGTGTAATGGAGATCTGTTTATAACTGTCTGCAGCACCGTCAAAATCCAATTCATTTTGCATTGAATAAACAGGTAAATATCTCACAAGCGTGACAATAAAACCTTTCTACATGGATAAATGCCACTAACTTGCTGTTGTTAGGGTCAAATGACCCTTAAATCAGCTTATCCAGTCCATTCAACTCAAGCTCTCAATCCTGTTTTAATGAGTGTAGCCAATAAAGTGATAACACAAATCTCCACTTACTATTTGTCAATGATGGAGCTTTGACTCACTACATCCATAGTGTGAGTTGGTCGTACTGTCTGTAAGCAGTGACAGATCTCTGACAAGATTCGTATAATGAGGCTAATGCTCCTTCATTTGTTGTAAAACTGGAAAGTTCAATCGTTTCAGTCGAGAGAAAGGAAAAAGCTGTTAGGGCAGGGGGCATAGTCCAGTTGCATATTGTGTTCTCGCTGCGCTTCCTCCCACAGCCCAAAGACACGTAGGTTGGGTATAGGTCAACCGGTGACTGGGAATCGCCTGTAGATGTGAATGTGAGGGTGAGTGTTTATCCGTCTCTACGGGTCAGTCCTGTAATGGACTGGTGATCTGTCCAGGGTGTATTATCAGAAAAGGGAAGTTACTTCAGTGTTTGCTAGGATAACTCGAGTGACACAAAATACTATTTTGCAGTTTGTACAGTTTAAAACATGACACAAAAATGCTAAAATCAAATGTATGTAAAGCAGAAAGCAAGCACCTTTCCATTCCATGACAGGGACATTCATTGTACATAAAACACAGACAAATCACAAAAAGCTGTTTCAGTCTTCTAACCTGTTCTAATGCTGTGATTTTGTTTTTCCCAAACAAAAACCGAACAATAGAAAGGAATCGACGAAACAGTTCTTAACATTTTTTAAAAATATTTTTTACACTGGTCTGCATTTAATGAATGTGCGCTTATGAAGTGCACCTTCCTGGCCACCTCCCCAGCACACTGGCTAGACCTTGTATGTTTTGCAGAGTAAACTGAAGAGGATTGTCCTCGCCTGTAAAACTAGCTTGGATTCTCCAAAATGAGATGAGGATTCTAAAAGTGGACATTGAAAAGTGCTAGAAAAACACGTTACTTGAGAAGAAGGTAACAACAACGGAAATCCCCCTCCTCTAAACAAACTGCAGGAAATGCTTGCATTTCGCCATAACGGAGCAGATAGTTTGAAACACAATCACTTTATGTAGATATTTTAAATATCTATCAATTTCTCAAATTGTTAATATGTTAATTATACCGTATTTACTTTTAAATCACAACATGGGTCAGAGTTAAGCTTCTTTGCCTTTAGTAAAGTTATTCCTTCTCTTTATTTACATCCCAGTAGTTAGAGCGTAGTCATATTCTGGTTTAGTTTGGTGACACCCCCCCCCCCCGTAAGCTTAGTGATTACTCTTCCACACACAGTTCACACACACATACAGGGTGATAGATCAAGGTCATTATGCAGACGTCACTTGCAAAAGGCAAGCGGATCGGTAAATGCATGTGCATGTCTGTCTTACCAGCATTAAGGTCCCAAAAACCATGAGGTATGTCTGTGTTCACCGTATGGAAAAGGTTCACTAAGGGCACACAACACCAGTGTATAACTACATGTCCTTTGTTTGAGAGGTCAAGCAGCGCTGCTCCTACTGCATCATTGTCTACATCACGTGTGCGGTGCAGGGTATCTCCCACCTCCCTCCTGTATTCTACCTTATTTTTGTGTTATCCTACTTCACCAAGCCTCAAGCGCCGATTTCTCCTTGTTCCACCAGCTTCAGAACCCTCGACAGATACTTCAGAGATGCAGGGATTACTGCACGATACTAATATTTATATCTGACCATCCGTGTGACAACAAGGCAAACAGCTGGAGATGGTCTTATATCCACAACGTAGTAAAGATTGAAATTACTGATCTCTTTAATTATTAGTATTGTTAAAGGCTGAATATACTGTAATCAGGTTCTTTTGTTAGCGCTCTGACTCCGATCTTGCACAAGCAACATGGAATAAAATTAAAATAGGACAACCGTTTCTTTGCCACTGCCAAACCCAGATCCACAAACCAACACGAGGACCTTTTTGATCCTCCTACTTGCGCCAGACCCTTTGCTTATAAAAGAAATCTCCCAGTTTGTTCTAAACAACTGATCCTGTCACTGAGACAAAGCTCTTCATGCCTTCCTTGTCTAATCTCTCTGGCAAGCAAGTTGCTGTCCTAGCTGAGTGCAGTCACTCTCATTCTCTTTCCTCCATCTCCTAACAGGGTCAGGGTTAAACATACTGTCGAAAAGGTGGGGAAGACTTTAACCATTCAGGAGGTAGACCACAAATTCATATGTGCACATCATGATTGCGGTGTTGGGGATCTGTCGTACGAGGTGAGTGGTGAGGCCGCGGTACAGGGCGCGGTAGCCTTCCTCTTTGGGCACTGTCGTTAGAGTCTGGAAGAAGGAGCGATACTTGGTGCCCTCTTCACGTAGCCTGGTGCGGATAACTTCTGCAAAGGAAGGAAAGAAGACGGAAAGATTAAAAGAAAATCACCGTAATCCAGACGGGTTAAAAATAGCGTGTTGCTCATCACAAACACTCACCATGAGGATATGCAATAGTTGTGGCACAGGTCTTGGAGGTGGCAGCAGCAAGCATCATCCCCACAAAGTCTGAAGCATCTTTGGACGCCTCCTCCTCCTCCTCCATGTTCTGCGGTGCCTTGGCCTCCAGCAGGCGCCGTTTGATGTTTTCATAAATCACAAAGTGGATTACAGTCTCTGAGATGCCAGCGTAGGATGCTGACATTCCTCTATAAAAGCCTCGCAAGCCATCTGTCCGATACACCCGCCGCACACACTCAAACGCACTCATCCTGCGCTCGCCCCGATTTCTGAGAAGACAAGAACATACATTTTGAAGTCAGAAGTCACAAGGTTAACTTCGCCCATTTCTACAACCCCAGTGTCATGTTTACCTAGCATCCAATTGTAAACGGGTCTTTATGAGCCATATTGGATTGGTTGCTGTGATAGCTGTAAAACCTGCAGAGGAAAGAAAACAACAGGTTTACATTTTGTTCAAAATCTCCATATATTATCAAGTGTAAAACACTCTAGGCTAAGATAAAAACGTTCTTTAAGCTGCAGTCATGTTGGTAAAGTTAAAAACAACAAATACATTCCTTTAATAAAATGTAAAGTCACAAGCGCAGCTTAGAGAGAGAAATATTTAGGCCCTATCCTACGTGTGCTAGTAGGAGAGCAACTGAACGTCATAATTATTGTATGTCTTGTGCAAACAGCTGTTAAACAGTTACCAGTTATCCAATTACCTAGATGATAAGGGAGTAGAGGACAGAAATGCAGAGAGAAAGAGGAAAACCAGATATTTCAAAAAGCACAGATCTGTGGTGAGTACTCACGCAGACCCTAGTAACTCCTCACAGATGCAGCTAGAGACCCCTGGTGGTGCGGGGTCTCATGCCCTTGCGAGAAGAGAGCTATGGTAGAGTAAAAAAAGCCTAAAACAGACACAGGCTTGTGTGTAGCAAAATGACCGGCATGCAACCATTTCACTTCCCCACTTCCCCCATTATCCCAGAGGATTTAGCCCATCATATTCATTAGCAATCATGTGTGATTATCCCACCACCGAGACAGCAAAAGGCACATGTTGGAAGAATATAGCTGTACGTTTTCAGGTTTGATTGGACACATATTCTAAACTGAAACCAACACTGGATGGATATATCTAGTGGTGGAAAGCAATAGGTACATTACTCAATTCCTGTATATCTTCAGGTACAAACCTGGGTATTTCCATTCTATGCCACTTTATATTTCTACTGCACCATGATGAGAAATATTGTACATACAGTTGACGGCTGTTCGTTTATGTTTATATCCTTCTCACATTCATCAAGTTTCCATGAAGTAACTTTTTAAATTAGCCAATATTTCATGAAAAAGTCATGAAGCAATGCTTCTTCTCCAGCTTAACTGACCGGCTGCTGCACATGCACTAAGGAAACAGCCTGTGTTGGTCTGCTGCACAATGACATCACTGTATGTGTTCATACTAGCCCCAGTCGGGTGTGTGCAGCGTAGAAAGCACAAATAGTGGTGCTCACGTTACAAATGTGAAATTTCAGTTGCGGTGGTGGCGCATTGCTTCATGTAAGGTCAACGCTGCAAAGCAAGTTTGGTTATTTAGAAGCCGTGAGAACAAAACTCGTACGTCAAGATCTAAAACCAATATTGACACCCTGTTTTAGCTTGGGGTCATCTTTGTACAGTGTTGTACGGTGTGCGTCCATTGTTGCCAAGGTAAAGGGCCGCTCTAACTCCTGCTGTGGGTGTCGTGTCATTGCACAGACGAGATTAATTTCCTGATTGTCAACAGCCCAGTACAATATGTGGACTGCCAGTGGAGAGATGTGTGTTAACAAATACTGACCTCGTCTTGCTGTTGAAGGTGGTATGCTAAAGTGTGAACCCATGAAATTCACCCACACACACACCAAACACACACCAAACACACAGTCGGTGTAGCTGCCTGACTGACTGACATCAATACTTCAGTGCTCTATAGTGGATCTGTGACGAGCAGATAACGTAATCTTGTCTTCAAAGCGATAAATAAAGGAGTGTGTACGTCTTGGAACAGGTCACCCTTTCATTTACCTGCTGCTATGGTAGGAGACCTTATACATCTGGGGGAAAGGTCAAGTAAAAAGGACGGGCTTGTTTTTGAATACACAGGGTCTTCAGGCACGGTTTACACTGGTTTACACTGATTGTCAAGCTTTGCTGTATTTCAAAAGCCAAGTTCTCTGAATCAAACAACACGAACAAGTCCTACTACTGCTTGTTCTCCTCAGAGGGATCACTGTAATTGCCAAGACTGACACCAGTAATACAACACCCACATTACACTTTGCCCTTTAAACAAATATATATCTAAGCTTACCAACACTAATCCACAGCAGGCTCATTTTCTCAGCATTTCTGACAAGCATGCTGGAAACGTTACAGCAGGTTAAAACGTATTACATGACAGTGAGGGCTAATTTTTGACATCAGATATATAATTACCTGCCATTCCAGCTGAAACCATGTGTACCTGTGTGGAGTCAGGTTCCAACACACCGTTAAGTTTCTCTTTGGCAGTTGAGTAAGCAGCAAAGTAGATTGCTCTATTGTAAAAAAAAAAAAAAGAAGACAAAAATAACATGTCATGGCATGTCTTTTTTTTTTTTTTAGAGGAAAACTAATGAGTACCAGTCGACTGTGTCTCCTGTAGCCAGTTTGGTTATTGGTTACTACATCAACAACAAGTAAAACTGTCAGGTTCAGCGTAATAAGCCTTAAACATTCATTACATGAAAAGCAGAGAGCAGGACCAACAGTCTTAGCAAACCAGCCTTGTTAGACAAAGAGTTCATTCAGTACACAAAGCACGTCTTTATTTATTTCCCCTAATTAGCTTGACTTGTTTTCACTAATTAAAAAGGCCATAATTAGCATGTTCATACTCTGACTGAATACAAGTGTTTCTGCCTTCTCCCCTCTAGCAGCCATAGCTCGGCCTTATTGTCAGACACATAAGTCTGTATTTGTCTGTGCCTTCACCTTTAAATGTGCGTCACAGCTCAGGAGGCCTTGTTGCCTTCCACTACATCAGCACTCATTCATGCTAACAAAACACTTTACATGTGCTTAGCACTGGCCACTGCCAGCTGCAGCCTCAGCAGCTGCCACCAGTTTGTTCCTGCAATTACTATGGTAATTAATGATAGTGGCTGTAATATGTTAATACCTAACTGCAGTCAGATTGTTATCCTGCTTTGATGGTTAATGTCAGCTGTGAAAATCTGATTATTAACAACAGGTCGGTGGGACCGTTTGGCTGCAAAGTGGACATAAGGTGAGGCGGTATCACGTGAAACACTGCTATCAGTACAAATCTTATGCCCATTTTCCTGCTTAATGCCACATCCCAAATGACAGGATGCTGATGCTCATGTTAACATAATCATGTTAGCATTCATCTGGAAGCACAGCTATGGCTGAGTGCAGCTGAGCCCAAGGAGGTAAAGCCTAATACAGCTATGGACCTGTTCTTATGGAAAATAAGCTATTTGTCCTTATGTGCAATGACCCAAAGCATAAAATAATATCAAGAAATATGCTTAGTGATATAAGTCAAACCCTTGAATGAGCTTACCTGGAAGGTGCCACACCCACCAGGTTTGGGCCCAGGCCCCTGAAGAGGGAACGAGGCCCTTCTTTCTCCAAGATCAATCTAAACAAGAACCACAAACACAAAGTAAAATATTCATTAACACCCAACAAGACCACATGCATGATTTAAAATATTATGTAAAACAGGCAGAAACACATTAGTCGACCTGTGTTGTCTGGTTTCTTGTTGTTTAATATACAACTGAAGTTCAAATTAAATTTCCAAATGCATCTGGTAACAATACAAGTTACTTCTTTAACAGTGAGTTGGTCCATTCAACAACACAGCCCAAGGCAAGATACTTTGAAAACAACTAACCAGACTGTCTAAAGAGCTGGTATGAATATGTAATAACAGCATGAGTACTGTTTTTGATTCTTCCTTATTTTTCAGCTAAAATAACCATCAAGTCAAAGCTTAAACTGATATACAAGTAGGTTGCAATGAAATGTAATGAACACATTCATTTTTTTAGACAAAAATAAATAAAAACAATCACATTCAGAATTTGAAGCTCACATGAACCATCCACCGCTTCCAGCAGGAACTTTAGCCTACATTCAAAGCACTTAAACTAGCAGGGATCTAAAATTAGAAAAATCACCCGTAGTCAGTTGTTTGGCCTGTCCAATACATTCAGATCACTGGGGATAATGAACAGGGGCTGGACAACATTAGCCAGTATCCAGGGAATAGGGAAAACCTGACCAGTTATGCAGGTAACCAGTATGTCAAGCTGCACAATGTTTTCACAAACATGTGAGCTACTTTACAGACAAACAGTAAGATTGAACCTAAAGCCATCTCAGTGATCTATTATTCCTAAATATTGCTGTGGCACATTTGGCTTAGATGGCTGCAATGTGCAGACAGGGCACATGAACATTTTAAAATTTCTATCTGGCCTTGATGATACTACCTCATGTACTGCTGCCTGCAACACGTCAACAATGCCATTTGATTGCAAGCTGAATGTTCTTCCAAATACTTAGATGTAGGGATACTCGCTTCAACAGGACTCTGTGCTTACTATTTAGTCTGAGGGGAGATCATGAACAACAACATGTTGCCTGCTGAGGATGGAACCATGACACTGCAGCCAAGCCTCTCTGGGAGAGCAGGGAGGAGGAACCACGAGCTACATACATGAACAGCTCCATTTATTTTGGTTAAATAATGACCACAACCTAGCAATGTTTACCAAGATTTATGTTCCAGCAAAAATTTGTACGACGTATACAAAACACAAACTAGGGCATGAAAGTTGTGTAAGTGTGACTGTGATAAATGTTGCCGAGTACTCACTTGAGACAGTGGAGAGGCCCCGGTGGGGACACGCGGGCCACACTGGCCCCATTAACGGTACTGAGCTGAACCTCAGACACATAGAGGGTGATGGAGGATGACTGCAGACGGGTCTTCACTACTTCCAGTGGACAAGTCAATATGGCTCCTACCGTGCCCCCACATCTGACAGAAAGGCAGGGATGGAAAAGGTGAAGGTGAGAAAACAATCAATCACCAGTCTGTGCTGGCAGAAGCTGAGGGCCCTCCTGAAGGTCGACAACATTCAGGATGGTCGTAGTTGTCAATCTTCTTGCATAAATAAATTAGTTAACGGTGTGGTTAGTGGAATTCCAAAGATCCCAGGCATGCAGACAAGAAACAGCACAGTGTGGGAATAGCGAGAGCCAGTGAGGAATGCTTTGTGTTTCTTAGGGAACAACAGAAAGCTTCTGTTCAGGGCCACACCACATTCCAATTCACAGATACAGGTATTTTCATATAAAGATTTATAAAATAACAACTCACTGTCTTTTGTTTAGCAAACCTGAGAGTAGGGTCTAACACTGAAACCATTCAATAAATATAGATATTAGATGTTTGTAGAGATGTTACTTACCAAAAGAATTTATTTTATTCATTTGACCATTTACAGATTTACAAAACAGTGAGCCAGGATCTTAAGACAACCATAACTTGGCAGCCTTGCTACATCAAGGATATAAGCTGAGACACAGCTCAGGTATTTCAGAAAAGTCACCTGACAGACCACTACATAAGGAAGACTGTTTAGAGAGAACACAAAACCAAGATCTACACGGACCCCATAAAGAAAGTGAACGTGATGAGATTGTGTTGAGCAGAGCAGGTCTAGACTAGAGGAAAACAAGAACAGCAGCATTTAAAGTAGCTATATTCATTTTCAAGCACCAAAGTGGAGGCAGCAATTCCTGTCTGTGTTGGCAGGTGAACCAATGGGTGTCATGCAGACACACAAGCAGGACACTGGCAAAGCAAAAAAGGTCAGACTTGATCTCACTTAGGCCCAAACTTACTACCACAAACTGCATGTCTCAACTCATTACCAGGATACGCTGCCTGTGGCATGGGTCTGCAAAGTGACTGTGCCATGGCCTGCAATTGATAAATAATAGAGACCTGTCTGTCAAAGTCAGGAGTATGTGCAGTACCTGTCTATAACCACTTCCAGGCTGTGGTTACATCACACTTGGTATAAATGCATCGCTATTAACATAATTTCTGTGCCAGAAAAAAAGCTGGACGTGGCGTGTCTACATGACAGTGTAGATGCTGCATTGTCAAATCGGGTCATAAACGAATCTCTGATTTCCCAACGCTATTTTTTCTGAGTCACGTTTAATGGCAATTTGCCCACGTCGGTTTTAATTGACCAGTGTCACAGCGAAAGAGGGACTGACTCACTTTTAGCCCCGACGGCCTCTTGCAAACAAAGACTATACAGAAATATGTGACTCCTACATCTGATGACGTTTTGTTCAATCCGATTACATTTCAATGCCATTGTAACGTCAGCGTTAACCTGTGACGTCCAGCTCAGCACCTACGGACCAGCTGCCTGACGCTAGCACTGATGTTAAGCTAATAACATTTGCTCACTGACCAAATCCCAACATAACGAACCCACCGACACATCCCAGTCTGCGCGGCTACACCGGTTAGCACACTCGGTTAGCCCGAGTTAACCGGCCCCGGTAGGTAACTCACCCTCCAGCAAACAGGTGAACTAACGTGTCTCTTTGACTCATTGTGGATCATATTCGGGAGCCGGGACAGGGACAACGGGAGCAGACGTGTTGAAACTGGGATGTGACGACGCCGATTGTGCCCAGTACGTCTGTGTTGTGGTAGAGGTCAGTTGCGTGGAAAAAAAAAAACAGACGAGGGGATGTAACTGCTAACTCAGCTAGCTTAGCGCCAGCGGGTTTCCGGTGCTGACTCGGTATCGGAGTGACGGTTCGGGGCGTCTCCTCGACGGACAGGACGATGCTTCATCATAAGGTGCTTGTCGGTGATGCTGCCGGGCTAACTTCGGTCTTGTAGCAGCAGCTGAGACTATGGACGCGACCCCATTCACGTTGACGTACTTTTCCTCACTGAGCGCCGTGCGGCGCAGGTCACGCCAAACAGAGAAGCTGATTGGCTGAGGCGGCCCACGCGCCGCCCCCCCCCCCGTCACTAACATACCCTTTCACGTGATAGAGCTTTTATTTTGAAGGGCAGAGACCATCGATCAGGATGTGGCTGGAGAAACGTGCACATATCTTAACGTTTATTTTGTTGGGTTACATTGGAAAAATAATATTAATCACGCAGCTCAGTGCACGTTTGCCAGACACGTTGTGGTTGTTTGTAAAGATACGTCAATGTTTCCTATTGGGCCTGTTGAAGGAACTCCCATAAGGCACCTCGCTTTCATTTAGAGATGCAGGTACCGGGCAGAAACACCGTAGATTCACACGTTGTCACGATCACACGTTGTCACGGACAGTGTCTTTATCGGTAACGCGACAGTAAAGATGTTTAAGACTTCAAAAGCTTATACGCCCGAACAGGGACTTGAACCCTGGACCCTCAGATTAAAAGTCTGATGCTCTACCGACTGAGCTATCCGGGCCCTGAAAACTCGTGTGTACCGAGTTTTATTTAGAACGCCTTGGCTCAAACCGCATTTTATTATTTTATTATTTTCGTCATTTCACGGAAATTAAGTTACGTTTATACTTTATCATAATTTATAGGATGTGTTATCAAACACCTATGGGTGGGGGGGCAAGTCTGTGCATGCCTAGGTGGGGGCAGTGGCCTAATGGATAGAGAGTCGGACTTGAAAATTGCAGGTTCGAGTCTCAGGTCAGGGGCACAGGGTGAATAGACAGCGCCCTGTCCACCTTCAATACCACGACTGAGGTGAGTCCCCTGAGCAAGGTCCCACCGCCCAGGTGTGTGTGTTCACTTTGGAATTGGGTTAAATGCAGAGCACAAATTCTGAGTATCGGTCACCATACTTGGCCACATAAGCCACATAAGTCACTTTCACTTTCACTATTCCAAAGTAATTGTTAGGCCAGAAGGTTGACCAACCCTGTAATTCAACAGAACCTGCATTAAGCAACATACACTGTGACAGGTGAAGGCCTGTCTCCAGCATGTAGGTATTAGGCTCCAATAAGCTGCACGTAGATGAACATACCAGTCAGCATTCCTGATGATGTTCACTTCAGCAACGTGCTATGACAACATACAGTATCTGCCCATGTAATGCCAGTGACGTTGCCAACTTTCTAATTACAACAGTTGGTACAAATATCAACTAAGTTTTCAAAAGAAAGAACCAGTTATTGCAACTGTACATAGCCACTAATCATATGCTCGACACAAATGATAGGATGAATTTAGACTTTGGGAAAACTCTGCTACCCACAGACCGATTTGGCCTCAATCCATTTTGGTATATGGGACCAAAATATGTCATACAGAAGTTCTTTGTGCATTTACGATGGGCGACTGTATATATATGTGTGTGTGTGTGTGTGTTGTAAGTGAAAAAGAAATTGAGACATGAGACTGAAGTGTACACAGAAAATTAGGTTTTCCAATTTGGACAGTGAAATAAAATCCATGCCCCACTTAATTTCATAATTACAGACGCAGTTTAACCAAATAAGATCATGTGCCACAGTTTCTCATGTAATCATGTTACTGCTTCACCGTATGAAAGGCAAGAAAAGGCACAAGAGCGTGACAGCCTGACTCACTACTCTGTTTTGTGTGTTTTCTTGGGTCATGTAAAAGTTGCAGTAGTACTCCAACAGAATTGCTGTCACAGCTCAATATAACTAAATAGCAATTTATTAATTACTTGTTTTCTACCTTAAGCTAAAGTGAATAAAGAGAAAACCCATGAACTTTTTTAGGACTGCTTCCTAAAATGCTTCGGTAGAGAAAACAACAACATTTTTGTGGCATTTTAAAGGTTTAGGTGGCTAAAAAAAAAAAAAAAACAGTAAGAGGAAGTTCTGGACTTACCAGTCAGCATTCCCGCTGCGGGGAGTTCAAAGGGTTGGGGGTTCGAGTCCCGATCAGGGCATCACCTTCAGGCAAAGTCCTTAATGCTACTGGTTTACCTCGTTACAAAATGAGTGACAGAAACACAGGAGTCATACTGGCTCGGATGTTAGCCGGGTCAACAAGGTCCACGTCAGGTGCTGGGGAACCAGGGCAAACTGATGAGAACTGGGCTACTGGAAAACAACACTCATGGATCAGGGACACTAGTTTATTTGTGTATATAATATTTTCTTCTGTTATGACTCATTCATATGCAACGTTAATGGCGCTAATGTTAGCATTGGGCTACATAGGTTATGTTGGCTATTGTTCCAGATTTTAGGAAAATAACAAATCCTCAGCAAACAAAATGAAACCTATCTGTCCAGGTGAAACAACCATCAGGGCATCACTTTCAGACCTTTTCACCCTCAGTTGTCACAACTTTTGAAAAGACACACTAGTGTTAATTCATCACATGCTCTTTGTTTTAGTTGGAGCTTTCTTGAACACTGTCTTCCATTTATGAACCAAAGCTGCTGTGGGTTCTGTCTCTGCCATAGGTCTCTAGTTATAAAAACAGTGGTACCACATTGGCACGCAATGCCTTCTGGGAGACTTTATGCATTGACTGCAATGTGCGCACAAACAGGAAATAGGTTGACAGCCAATGGTTTTGTTCGGGTCAGGTAAAATGATCAGTCTGGCTTTTGTTGAGCCCTGTAGATGAGATAGATTTTCTTGACGTTGTCAGTGAATTTAATTTATTCATTGTCGTCAGGATACAACGAGAAATCACGAAATGTAATAAAAAAGCTTCTGAAAGCAGTCGCCAGCACTACCACAACTGCAGTTTGTAGTAATTACAAAATAACAATCTTGGATTTATTTTTCTCACATTAAATTTTTGTTCTTTAACAAATGACACATTTAATAGTCTAAGGCTGTGCTTGCAACCCAGTACTGAGGTCATTTCCAATTGAATGGTAGCCCACTGTGAACAAAGTGTGCAAACTAATGGTGATGAGCTGGTAATGAGTCTTGTGACTGTGCTCTGCAAACTATTCATCCATCCTGCTCTAGTCACGGTAAGACAAAGGTAATTAAACTGTGATTTTCTCCGTGTGGGTGCTTATTACTATAGTACGTTTATGTAACAGAGCCTTCTCTCACAGACATTTTTTCCATATACCTTGGAAAAGTTTCTTGTATTTCTTCAAACCTTGGCTTCAATCTTTTTCAGGGTAACAAGTGTAGGCTGGTAACTGTGAGTTCTTAGTCTGGCCCTTGCTTTCTTAAAAATAGACAGTTTAATTCACCCTAAGAAAGATTTATTTGAAGAACTGGACATTTGAAGAAAGCAGGATTTTACTATGTCCATCATAATTAGCCAAGTGGATAAGATCTCTTATCTGGAAGAGGTTAAATCCCCAAAAATCCTTCTGTTCACCAGTTAACTGTGAGTCTCTGTGACTGTAGTTAAAAGCCATTGGAAATTGTAAACCCAAGCAATCCAACAATGTGAAATGTATTCTTGTTTATGAAAGAATGGCAACTGTGGGTACATAAGCATTAGGTGTCTGTGAGGAAAGTGTATTTTTGAGCTGCTTCCATAGTGTTAGTTTTGGCTGCCGAGCCAGAGGCCAGTGTCTTGGTGTCGTCCATACAGGTCAGTCTGGAAATAGTCAAATAAAATGTTAGTCTGAACTCTGAGAGCAAACATTATTTTTGGTTCACCTCTGAGGACTCACAAGATGACAGCTACAGTGGAGCAGCCAATGCATATTTTAAAAATGAGAGTACGGCGTGTTATTGAAATAAACTTTGAACCAAAGTTGACCTGTGGCAAGTGTTACTGGACAAGTCCACCACTTATCATGAATGTGTTGTGACAGCTGCCAAGGTGTGTGTCCCCATGTGAACCCCATGGTTCCTGCTCCTGCTCTATTAGGGAGAAGCAGTGAATGTGTAGCTGTGTAGCAACCATATTACGGTGCTCTCTTATAAAGGAAATTCATTTTCCTTCACTGTGAAGTAATTCATGGCAAGTTTCTATATTTTGAAACTGGACTGTGACCCTTCAGAGGAAACTTTAGGGTTTCTAGTTTATTCTTTGGAAATGATATGTTGCTGTAAAAGTAAAACTTATCAATTTAATGCTGTGGTGATTATGGAAATTAAAATGAACATATTTCTGTTGCAGTTGCAAAAAGAGCAAATGCCAACAAATTTTATGTTTTATAACCGCCTCCATTCATATATTGAGAGATGAAACTCAAACAGGCAGTTACCAGGCATGCACTCACTGCAGGCTGTTAGGACTGATGCAAATTAGTGTCTCATGATGTTCACAAACTCACATCTGACTGCCACGCATAATTTAGATTCTGTCAAAATTATATCAACTCAGCATTAGCATTAAATCTTTCTCAGAGCCTCACTATATACAGGGTATATTTGGATATGTAACACAGCCATTATACACACTTACACCCAGTTTCATTGTCAGTTTTGGGCTATAACTTGGCAACAAAACAGAGCCACATGCACACACATGCCGTTTGCAATCACTAATGCTATCCCTGTCATTCCTGTCCCATGACTTCTCCAGTCAAGTGGGAAGGAAAAAGATCAAGTTAAGTGGTTGCACGTTCAGCAGCTTGCCTCATATGACTGCCGTACCTACAGATATTACTGCAGCAGAGGAGGGAGAACGATACAGACAATGATCCGCTGACGTCCTGGGAGCTTCCTTTGGGATGCCTGATTAAATCATCAGTAATCACAGACTTAGATGCTACTTTGGGACAAATCAGGGGCGACTACATTTCTTTGAAAAGCAGCTGTACCAAAAGGATATATCGCAGTTCTTACAAATATCTTAGAAACATGTGACTTTTCACCTGCATTAAAGCCTTAAGTTTAAAAGAATGTATGACTTAGTAGACAGAAGCTAAGAAATGTTGAAATGAATGCAGGTTTTAGCTGCAATTTAAACACTATGTAAAACACCAACTATTCTGCTGCTGATCAGACACAAATATAAGATGATATTCTCTCAGTGTTTGAATCATTTCTCAGTGTCTTGCTCTGACTGAAGCTGAATGTGCGTAAACTTAGCACCTTTGCAGAATTTGCTGACCACATGAGCAAATAGTGAAACTGGGCAGACACTGATTAGTGGAAACCAGATGGCAGCGCTACAGGACGCTCACAGTCGTGTCTGGAGAGGACCAGGCTGGTAATAGTGACCCATTTTCAAAATCTTGACTTCAGCTTAATTTTTGTTTGCAAATCAAAATGTCTACAGGAGGTATTTCTAAATAAATTCAACTTCTCTAGATGATCAGTAACTTAGATATAGAGATACAGATATAAGCATGTAACTCCAGTATCTATTGTTATTTGGTTCCCAATTTTCATTAAACACAATTTAAAACACATCAGAACAATTTTGACTTTGGCCCCACCAGTGGCAGAATTGAAAATATACTGTGGTACATAGAAGTATGTGGTAGTCAGTGAAGGGCTGATAGCAGCACACAAAGCCTGCAGCTGTTTGTGCCAGAATGGTCTCATTTTTCTGCTAAAAACAACATTTGTAAAAGATTGTAAAGGAGATTTATAGCAATATTCCAGCCAGAGTACAAAACTTTTTCCCCTTATAAGCTTAAAATTTGTCTGGAAAACATTTTGTAGGTCTTTATTGAAGAATAGAGGACATGGCTATTAATGTATTCCAAAAATGAACATTTTATTGGCTTAAACCAATACATGAATAATAAAACTTCTGTAAAAAATCCTGCAGCATGCAAGATTTTTGATTACATCTTAAAATAACTTTTATATTTCTTTGTCTAGACGTCTTTGCTGTAGTTGGCAGTTAACACATAATGTCATGTCAAAGTCTCAGCACCGTTTGTATCATTGCAAATGTTCAGTGACATTAACAGTGATGTCAGGTCCAAGTCCTTTATTTGGGCTATCAGCAGTAAAAGGAAGATTTAATAGACATTTTCCCTCAAATCCTTTACAAGGTCATGGCAGTGATGTACACATAGCATCATAACAGGAGAATTAGAGCAAACAGCAGTTATGATGGTAGTTTGCTTAGTTGTTTTCATATCTAACTCTAACACATTGTGCATTCTGGTTTCAGATTGTGAAATAGCAATTGTGATTTCAAATGCGAATGCACCAGATGGTTTTAGGAAATAGAGCAGTTGACGTGGCCTGTGTATTGACGACAGTCTGCGTAATGTAATGTAATCCATATCGGTGGCGAGTGGTTTGCATGTCAGGGATGTCAGAGAGTTAAAGGTATGTGCAAGTTACAGATGTTTTAGCAGATTTAGCATTTGCCAAATCTGAATAGGTCTGTGCTAAACCTCAAAAACTGGCCTCCCTCTAGACTTTGCCTGAATACACCACTGAAACAAATCTAGATGACATTTCCAAACACAGCTGTGTGAATAATGCTTATGAGGGGACTTTTACTTTGCAGTATTAGAGTAAAGAGGCATTGACTACACTTGCTACTTCAAAGTCACATTTCAATTGCCAAGGACATTCATGCACAAAACAAAACAAGAGACAGCTCCTCACATCTCTAGTAAAAAAACATGGTTTACAGTAAATACAGAAAATAAATGTGCCATGGTCAGTATAAGAAGCCAACAGGTGCATTGCTGGTTCAGCTCCAGTAGATGGAGCAATGAGGTTGGGATTTTGAGAGACACAAATTTGTGATTTCAGAACTGCCAAATGAAAAAGAGTCAGTAAATGAAACCCGGAAAACAATACATCTTGCTTTCAAAACAATATTGTATTATTGGCCTTTGTTCTCCAAACAAAACCAGAACCTGTGGTTCTGCGGGTGATTGACACAGAGGAATGATCATAATACCATATCAATAATACCAATAAAACCCCCCGAATGACTGCAAACGAAAATGCCATCCCACAAAGTTGGCCTACATGAAATGCTAGGATTATTATTTATTATTTATTTACAATAGTTATTAAAAATATATATTTTAAAAATCATCAGACATTCCGTATCCCATTCGTAAATAGAAAGCGTTTTATTTTGAAAGTTGCCACAGAAAGTGTCTCCCTTCAGGTTGCGGGGCTTGACGCGGGGCTTTGCCGCGGTCGCCAGTCGGTCGGACCGGAGGAACCGAAGCGCTGGATTCAAGTGTTTCACCCGGTGGTGTCGTGTTCTCACACGCTCACGTCCTGCAGGTAAGAAGACACCTGGACGTTTTACGTCACGTTTTCGGTCTTAGGTGTTCAGGTGTTCGGGTGTTCGGTGTTTTGTCCGGTCGAGTAACGTGTTGATGTGGCGGTTTAATCTGTTGCCGCGGTTCGTCCACAGCGACACGAAGCATCGACACGAGCCGAGATGGAAGCAACAGGTAAGTTAGTGAAAATCAAAAGTTAGAGCCACATGCGAGGGACGTGCTCTGTCGTCACACACGTTAATCAATGTAGGTAACTAGCTAGCTAACCGCGAGCTAACTAGTTAACTGATAGCCAACTACTTAACCGATGGCTAACTACTTAACAGCTAGCTAACTAGCTAGTTGACTGTGGTCTAACTAGTTAACCAGCAGTCTGGTGAAGAAATGGTTTAAGTTTTTCTGGACTTATTACCAGATGGAGACTCCAGATCCTTGTACCGACGAACAGGACAAATGAGGCTTCATTGGTCCTGGAAGATAAAACATGTCCTTTAATGGTTTATGCCTTGATTCATGCGGATCACAACATTAAAGTTCCAACATTTTGACTGGGGTTTGGTGTGAGAGCCTGAAACCACAGATGAGTCTTTGCAGGCGGCGGTGCTGGTCCAAAGGACCAGGGTGTCCCGGACCAGAGAACACTGAAGGGACTGGTTTGATTCTCTTCAATCAAATGACTACAAAAGAACAATAAAAAGGCACAAAGTGAGAAAAAGAACTATGCACTAACTAGTAAAACTATGGACTAACTAGTAAAACTATGGACTAACTAGTAAAACTATGGACTAACTAGTAAAACTATGGACTAACTACTAAAACTATGCACTAACTAGTAAAACTATGCACTAACTAGTAAAACTTGACACAAAATGCCAAAAAAGAAAACACCAAAGACATTAAACTTCTCTAATCTGTAAAACAACTGGAGAAAACAAGTGAAAATAGAGACGAGTAAAAGTGGCAAAATAATGTGCTAAAAACAGGAAACAAAACAAAAACAAGAAGTTAGAAGTTTAATTTCAAATCACATGGTGACTTTTGCTGTTAGAAGTGAATTAGAGACGGGAGCCGTGTCTGTCCCCAGGGACCCGTTGTCTCATAATCTGTCCACTGGGTCCAATTTTAGCAGAAGCAGTGTTTCTCCTACTGGACGTTCGTATTTTAATTGTTTCACTGGTGCAGGAAGCAACACAGTCCAGTGTTGTTTTAATGCAGAGCAAATGTATATGTGAATCCAGCCTTATTGTATCTGGGGTAGACGTAGCCTGGAATGGTCTGGGTTGGGCGTATTTTTAGACCACTTAATGGTAGGGTTTGTTGTAGGGCTGCATTTAAGGCCGTCTTAGTTTGTTCCTCCCTCGTGTTTCTCTTTAGTTTCCAACCCTTTGCCCTTTACAGACTGTTGATGGACGAGTAAAGCTGAAAAATGGTGCAGACTATTACACTGCAGTGTGATGCTGAAACCCAAGGGGGCATGGTTTAACAGTTTACTTGCATATGTTCAATTTGGTTAGGTCACTGAGCGTTGGCTTTTGATCAGTTGCTTGAAGTTGTGAAGGTGAACCATAATACATGTGAATCCTTATTTATATATGTTATGGTAGTAACAGACGGAGTAAAAGAGCAAGGGTTATTTCCTACACCTGTGGTTATTTCATAGCCTGACCCATGGATGGTATTTCAACCAGTTTGGTAGTGGTTAGGGCTGTGCCACGTGTCCTTGTAAATTTGGGATTTGGCCCAAACCATCAGCAGTTAATCTGTCAGATAATAGGGCGACTTACGCTATCGTGTCCTCCAGAGACGGTACACTTAAGCAACCTAGCCACAGAAAGTTAAATATGGACTGCCTTCAGGGAGACAAATCAATAAGTCATGTTAGTCACTGGTGGTGATGGTGCATTTAAACCTTTCTATGTAATGACGATAGCTGGAGGAATCCAACCATACGGGGATAAGGGGGAGGAATATGTAGGTTTTTTTCAGGACCCAGACGGATTTTTGCATTGATTCTTTTTATCCGTGTTCTGATCCATGTTGATATATGAGCCGGCACTTTCTCAAATGTTCAAGCTCCGGGGTTCCAAAGTAAATCAGGAATTCAGTGATGCATGTATGGGATTTTTTTTTTTCTTTTCTAATTGAGGACAGATCTGATGAGTGATTTATTTATTTAGTCTGAGGCTGCAATTACAGGCCACTTTACCACAAGTGGGCTATTTGTAACCCAGGATGATTTCTAGACCAAACTTTCACCAAACCACTTTAGTTTTTAGTTTCTTTTTCTTATCAAAACAACCTCCTCATAAACACAAATTGCTGATTTATACTATTAGACATTACAGCTGCAAGTAAATGATTGGTAACATTAGTTAACTGGAAATGCCATTGTTGTTACCTTAAAATGGATTTATAAGAAGCACCTGCACAAAGCTCAATCTTAAGGGTGCTGATTAACTGCTGTGAATTAAAAGAGCAGAAGCGGAAGCTACACCTGACATGGGCTGACTTGATCTGGTTGATCTGCTTTATAACGTCACTATTCGTGCTTGTATTAATATGACTGACAGGATCAGTTCATCCCTATAACTTTCCTGTGTTGAATTTCTGTGGAAACTTCATAAGGGAGGCTTTAACTGTGGTTGGAGCATGTGGTGTGTATATCTCAATAATCTAATTTCTGTATATGAACACCTCAAACCTGTAGTGCTGATCCAGTTTCTCCCGTCTGCCACTGTCTCCGTTTTTGCGGTGTGATTGTATTTGAATCCCCTTAATGTTTTTCTGTCTGTGGAGTGGACGATTATCAGACATTTCCACATATAGATACTGCAGGAGGTGAAAGCTGCATGTCAGTGGTTCGAAAACAGCAGGAATTTAGTTTAAGTTAAACACATTCATCAAATTGCAATATCTGCAATTTCACTGCAATTGGCGTAATCAGTTGCACCTCATCTAACACACAAACATTATAAAGTTATTTTTGGATTCAGTGTGATGTAAGAATATTGTTATCTCCAATGTCCATTAAAAATAAATGTTCATAAAGCGACTTTAATGTCACAGGAAGAAGAGTCTGTGTAATTAATCAAAGTAATCCAGTGATGTCTGATTGACAACTCCTGTATTAATTAGCTACGTCTGAGTGTTTTCATAATTAAATTATCTTACAGTTAATAATTATCTTTAATAAGGAAACAAAGACAACTGTTAATCAGGCCCTCAGATAATAATTTTAATGGCCTACAAATTAGAACACCAGGCATGTTCTAAAGTTGTTACTGCATAATATGGTGTCTCATCAGCTCACTCCTTGTGTTTCAGACTGCACGGATGGGCCGTAGTGTGGATGGCTGACAGCCAGGGACGTGGACCAATCACATGACAAGATGCTGGCTCGTAATCGCTTCCTCCTGCTGGTGTTGGTGGGTGGGGCCGCGCTGGCCATCATCAGTCTGAGCCTCCAGTTCTGTAAGTTCGCTGTGTGCTTATTTATTGTCTTTTCACATGATATTCAGATGTCCTGATAGTCCACAGAAAAGTTGCACAGTTGTTTGGTTTGCATATATCTTTGTGTTGATACTTGCATATCCTGTCGTTGCTTTTCCATTCAAGTGACCCTATGATACTAAAACAAACAGAATCCCCTATAGAGTCCCTATAAATATCCGGCATCAACAGTGAAGCTGTAGATGGTATGAAACCTCTGAGAGCTGGTTGCAGCACATGTGCTGTGGAACTAGCTGAACACAATTATGTCTTTTCCCCACCAACTCATTGTTCAGCATCTCCTGTAGATATTGTCTAGACGGCATATCCCTGGCAGTCACAGTGAATGCAAGGAAACCAGTGTTCGGTCAAAGGAGATGTCTGTCCTGCACTGGCTGTGATTTGCAACCCCCACACAGCCATAATTGGAAAACCACTGGGTGATGAAGAAGGCGTAGCATGCAGTACAAATGGAAATTTGTGTGTGGAAACGAAGCTACTTTGTGCTAATTTTCTGGAAACCCCAGTGCAGTCGTAGTGTTTTTCATAACTGTAAGCTTGTAGCTGGGCAGATATATAGGTTTAGACTGATAAATCATAGAGCTGGTATGTTGGACTTAGTCTTTGCCGTTTTCTGAGCTGTCCATCATCAGCTATTTTAAGATACTGTCCTTTCTTTTAAAGTGAAACGTCTAATCTGTAGATACAGAAAGCTGTAACTTCCTTCTCTTCTCTTTGTTTTGCTGCTTTAAATGTCATGCAAGATTGAAAAGTCACATGTAAAAAAAAAAAAAAAAAATTCCTCTAGTCTGTGAACCCATGAACACAATCAGCCATCACTCCCTTCATACCTCCCTCCCTCCTTACCTGAATAATAATGTGTGTAAAAGGAGGATGGTGTGTAAGTTCTTATTAATGTTTCCTCTCCTGCCTTGTAATCTTTTTAAAAAGCTCAGAGGCAGCAAACGATGCTAAGACGAGTGAAACTA
This sequence comes from Mastacembelus armatus, assembly GCF_900324485.2. Classification (NCBI taxonomy): domain Eukaryota; kingdom Metazoa; phylum Chordata; class Actinopteri; order Synbranchiformes; family Mastacembelidae; genus Mastacembelus; species Mastacembelus armatus. Next base: position 570,314 of record NC_046645.1, on the reverse strand, counting down.
CCCTGCAGAAATGGCGAGGTATTTGCATGCATGCCTGTTTGGTGGAAACCAGATTATGTGGTTTCTTAATTAACATACTACTGTTTGTTGTGGGAGTGCTCACTGTCATAATAGCCATCGACTAATCTTTTTTGATCAGTTGTCCTGTGGGATCAAAGCTGCTGCGATCATTTATTTATCTCACATAGAGAAGAATTGGAGCCGTTATTCAGGGGAAGCACACGATGAAAGCGTTTGACGTTCGTCCTCAAGTTTAATAGATCGTCAGCTGTTTTTATTTTACTTCTCTGCTCTTGCTCACTGTCAAATCATCTGGCCTACTTCATCTGCAGTCTGTCCTGGTCTCCTTGCTGGCTTTTACGAGTAGCACATCCATGTGTTTGTTAATATTTGTTGACAATTCTCAAGACTGACGGATGATGATTATTGACAGAGGAAATGTCTCTCACTGGTTGCAGGCTGCCTCCTATCAAAGTGCAGTGACTGACCCTTGGGAGACTCCCAGAGAAAAGTAACTACACAGGAAAACTGTATTAGTGGGAATTAAAGTGACTGGAACATGAAAAGGAGCTATTTTGAGACACGAGCAGCAGCGAAGGGAAAGGTGAAGTGGAGGCTGATGGGAGTTAAGTGCTGCAGGAGAGTTGGTAGATTCACGGTGAAGGATGAAATAGAAAGGAAAGGGGGCAGGTATGTCAAGTATGTGACTGGTTTTAATTCTTCTTGAGTAATATAGTTCTATATAAATGTTAATATTGGTGATACAATCACCAACTGGCACTAACCGATGTGTGTGTTATTGGAGTGACAGGGCTCAGTAATCCACCTGGAATTTGCTTAAAAACCTTCCAAATGAATTGATCAACATGTTGCACATAACTTTAGTTTGTGTCAATCATTTAATTAATTCACCCTCTAACCTTTTCAACCTCTTTTGAAGAGTCATGTTTAGGAAGTGGTGAATAGATGGATGGATGACAGGGGAACTTAACGTTCTGTCTTGGTCTTCCTGGGTTTTAACATTCTGGCTTTGGTTCAGCCAACTAATATAATCGTTTTATGTGTTTGTGTTCTCTTACCACCAAAAACACACGTTGTCTCTTCAAACCTCATGTTGTGGCACCAGGGTGTGCTCTCACAGCAGTGGGAAGACGCTTTGCCTGGGTAATATGTACCAGTTTCTCTATACAAGAACTTTGTATAGTGTATGTCAATGTGTGTTTGTAGCTGCGAAGGCTTGGGGCTGTTTAGTACAACAAACTGATGTATTGTTTTTTTCTTGGAGATTAGGTTTCACTGTCTGACAGCCAGCTTCCTACAGATGCATGACAAATAGCATTAACTGTAGAGCTGGGAATCTGACTTTACAGAATGAAACCGTGAAGGGAGGTTGTTCACATTTCTTCATGATATTGCACAAAACCCCACGGGACACCATGAAAAATGTTGTAATCATGAAAGACAATCCGTGATTTAGACGGTTTTCCTAATCCGGAGCTGATTAGCAAACAGTTCTGATGTACACATCACTTTTCTGGTGTGATATGTGCTTGTCCAATGCCAAATTGTGTGGGCTTAAGCCTTTCCCAGCATGCATTTTAAAAAAGGGTCCTCCACAGGTTGCCAGTCTATCCCAGGACTAATACAGACCAACATTACAGCTAACATGTCTCATATGGATCTAACAAACTCTAGGTTTTTGCCCATTTCCTGACATTTAACTTGTTGTCTGGTCAAAACTTGTCAAAACTGACATTCCCATGAGCCTTAGCTGCACCTTTTGTTAAAGTTTATTATACCTGCTGCACATTAGCGTGCTGACATTTTTACTGTGGCAGTGGTAACAGCTGTGGACTCTTATTTTTGTTTTGCCTTCATCTGAGCCAACTAACCAAAACTAGAGCTGTGGAAGTTACCACATGCATGCATTCACATGCTCTGGCATTTTAGTGTCTAGTTTACTGAATAAGCTTGGACTGTGGGAAGAAACCCACTGTGCTTCTGCAATTAAATTTGGACAAAAAGTGTATTGCAAAGCTTTAGTATGAGCAGATACTCTATATTAAATGCCAATCAGGGACTTTTCAGTACATGCCTAGCTTTTGCTTGTGTTATCAAGCATTAGTGCTTAATTAAACATGTTTAATCCGGGCTTGGATCAGGTTGGTGTCCATGCAGATTGTTTACAAATCCACAGATTTCTGTCTGTACAGCTATAAATAGGTTTTTTTTTTTTGATTAGGTCTCTGTGAGCACGAGAGAAGTTGGTTTTCATTTGTGTTAATCTGATGTAATGCAGGACGTCAGAAGGTCTGTTGTGATGGACAGCTGCAGGCAGCCCTGTTCATCAGTGACACAGTAATTAGTCTGCCTCAATATTTGTTACGCTCTTTTTCTCTGGGCTTTGGTCACCACAGTGCTCCCCGTACAGAACAGTTTGCAAGTGTGGACACACCTTCATAATTTAAGGTCAAACCACATTCTGTGAGAACCTGTTCACCTTCTAATCACTGCGGTGCCTTAGCTATTACGAATTTGTTTGTGTGCATTTTTGAGGCAGAACACCCTCTTTGCCTTCAGCTACAAGTGAAGCTACGTCTGTGTGGAGAATGATTAGTTTACACCAATAAGGAGGTGGAAGATTTAATAGTGTGTTCTATGTTTAGCTCTGTATTTGTCAGTAATATGCATACATGTTTGTGTGTGTGTGTGTGTGTGTGTCTGTGTGTAGTGTCGAAGCATTGAAATTCAAGGGATTTGTGAAATTGAGCTGACGCCTCTGTTGAAGGCACTCTGACAGCCTCGTGCTTTATTTGCAGGATCTGAAGGCGGCGGATGGAAAGTTGGAAACACTTTTAAAGTCCTAAACCTTTGCCACATTTAGTGTTGGTGCACGGATTTGTTATGTGCCGTAAGTGTTTTTGTGTGTGTGCGCTGAAGTATGCGCCGTGTGCCGTTGCTGTGTGTGCACTTGGTTGTGTTGGGCAGCCAGTTACAAAAGCTCCATTGTGTAGGTGACTGTGACTGAGCTGGCCTCCAAAAGTTTGGTTAGTTCAGGCCAGCGTGTGTGTGTGTGTGTGGGGTGGGGGGGCCCAGTATATGCAGCACAGCGCAGGGGACAGGTTGTGGTACTGAATGAGCTCCAGTGTGTGCGGCCGGACCTCAGACTACCAGGCAGTCGTCAAAATGGTCTCCACCGTCTCGACACATCTTTTCTTCCTCCTCATCGGTGGTGAGTTTATGCAGAAATCTTCATACGAAACTCAAAGCTCTCTCAAAGAAGACTTTACTACATAATACCATGGCATGGATTCTCATTTACCTTAAGATAGTTTGCCATGCTCTTTCTGGGTTTAGGTCCAAAGCTGAAAAATAATGAAACCTTAACAAGATCAGGCCTAAAATCGACTTTGAGGGCCTCTAATTGTGTTTCTGTGACCTGAGTCTTGAATTTTGACCTTCTCAATCTCTTAACTGTTTTGACATTGACCAGTCCCCAGTGGGATCACGTACCTGGTAAGGTTAGTTAACAAATAAATCCTGTTTATTATCCAAAGCCAAACAGTAATTTTTGCTTGAAGAAAATGTTGTTGACTAATTAATAAACCGAATCTTTGCTTCAGCTGATTTTATGATTAATCTACCAAAGAAAATACAAATTAATTTCTATCTTCATCCACTACGATGAGGCACGTGTTAGCAGCTGCATTGAGATACATGGGTAGTGATGATAATCCTTCATTTCTCCAACTGAATGTGATGTTTTCTTCTGCTGCAATTTTTTTATCTTCCCATCGGAGTGGAAGCGCCAGTCGATGTTTACGCTTCTTGTACATCATGATTTATTCACCAAGTCTGTTTCCATTGCACTTTATCACATTTTGTTTTTATCGATAGACAATGATGTTTAATTTACAATGCTATAAAACAGAAAGTAGCTGGAACCAGTACAGATTTGACATTTTTGTTGGATAAATCACTCAAATGAGCATTTATGTTTTTGTCTGGTGGGTAAACTGCAGTTTGTAGATCACATTGATGGTCCAGAAGAATAATGTTCTTCCAAACTTTCACTTCTATTAATTTCAACCTGTCCTGCTTTGGATTAGTTAAATCCAAAACGTAAAACGTAGATTTTGTAGATTAAGTCTGCAGTGCTGTCGACTTTATGAGCCCAAACGGCGTGAAGAGAGCGTGGACACTGTGTTATTGAGCAAACGCTAACAAAGGCTGTGCAAAACACCGAACACACAATACTGCATTCAGAGGAGCTGATTCAGGTCTGAGGGTTGTTAGAGAAATGAGAAGCCATTAGCTCTTGGTGTTTTATGATCAGGCAGACAGACAGGGGCCTTGCTTTCCTTCTCTTCAGCAGGATGTAATATTTACACAGTTGACTGAAGCCTGGAAGTCTGGTGTGTGTGTGTGTGTGTGTGTGTGTGTGTGTGTGTGTGTGTGTGTGTGTGTGTGTGTGTGTGTGCGCGCACGCACGCACGCACGTGCATGTGTGTGACATAGGATTTGCATTGGATTGGATTTGACTTGCTGTGGTGGGATATGGGTTCAGCTTCTTTCATTAGAGTTGGATCTTCATGAATGGGCCTTGCGGTTCCCACAACACCTCTGCTCTTATTGGACGGTTTGTCCCAGAGGTCACAGGTCACTAGTGTCCAGGCAACACACTGGTCGCAGTGAAGGGTTTTCGGATGTAGAGCTGTTGACATGGAGATAAGCTACGGTTGAATGGGTTTTATGCACTCGTCATTATGCTGTTATGCTTTTTCCTTCTTCTCATTTATGAATTATTTTCTGCAAATCTTAAACATCAAGTGTTAAATAATTTACATTATCAATTCATTGCTTTCCAGAAATGTATTTGTAGCCACATGACTTTTATTTTGAAAACCTTTACGCTGCCTGCACACTGGTGTTGTGAAGCATGTGTGGTGTTTTTGCCTTCTGAGTCTTTTAATTTTTATGCTCGTCTGTCACTTTCATTTTATTTATTTATCTTGCAGTGAACCTGATCCCCACCGCTCCTGAAGTAGAGGAGCGGCCCTTCCAGGCTGTACATGGAGGCATTGGGGTGGCTCTAGTGAAGAGCAGAAAGAGAGTGTTCCCAGTGCCTCACACCCAGGAGCCCAACCCCATATCTGAGGCCTATGGCTACTGCAACGTTCCCAACAGCACCGAGCAGGCCTGGGAAGGTGAGACCTGTACGCCGACACAGAAACCATCTCAAGACCAGTTCTCAAACTGTTAGAACCACCTAAATTTATGGACAGTGAATAAATACTTAATATAGTAATGAGGTCAGATTCATTGTGTCAAAACCTGGGTGATGTTTTTAATAGAACCTTTTCTGGGGACACTGTTACAGAGAGAACACGAACATGTTCTTTTAATACCCCTTCACTGCAATAAACAAAGTCATTAATGTGAGTAATAAGGGCTTTTATTTGGCTGATGATGTGAGTCTCCTCTGACAGGTCACAGTCCTGCTGATTACAAGCTGCTGTCTGTCCAGGTGATGATTCGTCATGGAGACCGCTACCCGCTCTACTCCATCCCCAAGACCAAACGACCTGCCATCGACTGCACCCTGTCGCCCACCAGGTATGACACACATTAGAAAGGTAAAGGCACTTTGAGCATCAAGACATTAATCAGTAGCTGTTTTAACCCTCGTGTTATTCTGCGGGTCAAAAAGTATTTAATATAATAACAGTTTGTTTGGTTTGAGTCTTCGTCTGCTTGGCTTAATTAGTGTAATCATATCACGTATAAAACGAAAATTGTTCATTTCACATATTTGTAATATACAAGAAGATAACAGGAGTTAATAACCGTTTAAATTAACTTTGTAAATAATAGAATATTTTGTAACTTTAATGTTTTTCGGGCATTAATTGGACTGGATGTCATCTGCGAATATTTTATGGGAATTTTCTGGTGATTCATCGATCAAATGATTAACTTGATTGAAATTGAGAAAATAATAGTTAAATTCATTGATAACAAAAATAATCGTTTGTCTCGAAATTAAAAAATGTTCTTGGCACTGAAGAGAAGATAAAGGAGCGTACAATAAATGACCGTGTTGTATTCTCAGTGATGTACCCTTATAGTTCCTCGCAGTGATGAGAATTTGTCATCTGACAATATTGACAATATACGAAATGACGTGCTTGTATTTGCACCATAACGTGGCGTCTCGTGCCCACAAACCGAACACACATGGTAAAAGTGGAGCTCGCGTATCAGGAGCCCTTACAAAGTCTGGAAACACAATTTGTTCCACCACCTCGAGCAGAAACACCCACCGCAGTAAATGTGTTGTCAGCATATTTGCTTGTAATAAAAGAAGTAACACTGGAACAAACTGAAGGAGGCAGGGCATGTTTTCTAAAAACATGATGCCTGTGTTAACAAAGGGATTTGTGAATATTAAGGCTCCGTTATGTTTCTTAGCCTATTTAATGGGTATAGGTTTAATTTTACTTTTTGGATCACTGGTGACGAGACCGAGTAGTTGCTGCTAAAATACACTTAAATATTGCGAAATACTATTTATTATAAAACACTGAAGACACAAAGCAAATAAATGTCTTTCTACCTTTCATTGGTTTCTAGCGTCTGAAGGTAAAAGCTTCATGCCCACAGTTTTAATTAAACCAGCTCAGGGAAATGCCACTAGGATTTAAATTCACTTCCCAGCAGAGTTTCAGCCACTTGTGTCTGATGCCAAACAAGGAGAGCTGCTGGAGACTGGAGAGTGTGAGACACACCAATTACTGCAACGGCTTTTGATATGTTCCTTCAAAACCCGCTGGCTCGTTAGCAGCTGTCAGAAACGAGGCTCGGTCTGCTAAAGAAAAAATACTTTTTTTTAATGTCCTGTAACATTTGTGGGGCTTACAACAAAAACAGTAATTGATTTGTGTCACATTTGATATTCAGAAATTAATTGGTATTACATTTAAAAAGCACCATAGCAGATACATCTTCACATCATTTTGTTGATTTCCATGTATTACTGCATGTGTCAGCAATAGCGGGTGAGTTTGCTTTGCCACATGTGTTTTTTATGCTTTGGTGCAGATGAATACACACATATAGACACAAAACATTTGTGTGTGTGTGTGTGTGTCTGTGTGTGTGGTCTTTTGAGGCAGAGTTATTGTCTTATTCCACTTGATTTGAGCCGCCCCCTCACTCAGCAGCTCTTGAAACGCAGAACCGTTGCTGCTGCAGCAACTCCCTGCAGAAATATGGGCAGAAAATACACACTCAAATTAATATTATCTTTATGTAATTCATTTTACTCCATTCTTTGTTTCTGCTGCTCTTCGTGATACAAACCTGACATGTCTCTGGAAATCATCTTTAGTATATGTGTGATATCAGCACTTTGACGCTCTGTCTTTATACATTAAGCCTTAAATTTATGCCTTAAACTTAACTTAAACTGTGCTGTTTTTTCTATTTAGAGAATGTAGTTTGGCTTAATGGGTTTGATGTGTGTGCCCATTTCACCTTGGATGATTTATTAGACCATATGGTGAATAAATTCCCTGTGGCCAACCCCCTTTTCCCTGGGCTGTGTACCTGGCTTTAACCAACGACTTAATTTTGCATGAGGTTTCACTGCAGCCACATCATCTTTGCACATCTGGACAGAGCAGGCAAATTGTAATCTCTAGAACTGGCACAGTGTGCACACAGTTGCCTTTCAGATTGGTATGATCCAGTTGATCTTTCATGTACATTTGATTATTGGTGCTGTCGATATCCTTCATCCTTGAACTCAAGCTGCAAGTAGGCCATCCTGCACCAAAGCCTCTTATGATGGAGGCTGGGATGCTTTCACAATCAATTATGTTGGACATTTAGTGTGTGTGTGGTTTTTTTTTTTAATCTGTGTGTGTGTGTGTGTGTGTGTGTTCGTGTTTGTGCATGTGTGGGGGGGCAAAACCTAAAAAAGCACAAATGTGTTATTGAGCAAACATTGCTTCCTGCGGTCCATTCTGTGGCCAACTGTTGTAGCTTCAAGCTGAATACTTGGCTCCCAACTATAATATATTGTCTGTGTGACACAGGGTCATGTTACCAAAGACATTAATCTGCCCACATGGTACAATTTTACATCCAGAGACTCTTACATATGAAAACCAGTCATATCAAATCTAACATGCAAAGACACTGTGATATACAGAATAGACATAGTGTCAGTATAAAACAACTAAATCGTTGGCCCACAGCAACGGCAGAAGGAACATCACAGAAGATTTAGCTTTAAAGGTTTCTGTGTTGAACTATTTGTGTAGCTTTTACCCAAATCTCTGGTTTGTCTCAATCTTTTGCATCATCTTTTGTGTCATTAATTCCCATCCTAATGTTGTCATGCCCACTCTTTCTTTTTGTGGTGTTTGTTTTATTTAATAGCTTCATCACAGCAAGAAAACTGAAGCAATCAACGCTGTGTGCAGACACTATAAAGACACTATGTACACAAAGGGCTATAAGGGGCTGATGGTGCTTAGATACCTTTGTAAAGCTCCTTGGGTTCAGCGTCAAAATGTTCTTAGATAATCTGTGGATTGAATGTTCTTGTTTTGTAAGCACAAGGAACATTAGAAGCCAATTTCTATTTGTCCTCATAATAATGTAGGTAGCTCTGTTTTTTATTTAGATCAGGGAGTAATTACAGGGATATGAACTAGCATATGCTGTGGGCTGGATCTTTACAGAGAGCTCAGTGGTGTGTGTGTGTGTGTGTGTGTGTGTGTGTGTGTGTGTGTGTGTGTGTGTGTGTTGGCACCAGCTTGTCGACCCACTGTCTCCGTCTGCGGTTAGCTGAGCGCTCTTCAGCAGGGCACATCTCTTCTCCCTTTCCCATTCTTCTTCCATCAGTGCTGCCTTTGTCACGCTTTTGTCTTCCTCCCTCATCATCATATAATTCGACACCATGTCATTTGCTGTCATGCTTGTTCCTCCTACACATTTATTCTACCTCTTCATCTCTCCATCCCTTCCTCCCTAATCTCTTCCCCTGTCCTGTCCAGTGACAATAAGCCCTGCTTAATGTAAGTGGGCTCTGTAATCTTTGCTTAGCAACAATCAGCCTAATAGATGGTGAAATGGCTCTTTGCCCACAGTCTGTTGACATCCAGTCGCCAAGCACAGCCAATTTAAATCAAGATTGTCCCAAAAACTCTGCTCAGCAAACTGGTCTGTTGATGGCAGAGCAGAATGGAGCAGTGGTGGTCGCTCGTTTTACCAGCCCCATGTGTTCGTGCAGCTTGTGATACTAGCGTTATTATGTATGTGAATATTAAAATAATGCAGAGAGGTGATGGTGACAGCAAAAGGAAACAATACCCTTAAAAATAGAAAACCAAGGCTGGAGATCTGGAACCAGAGCAGTGCCTTGAAGCTTTTATTTTGGAACAAAAAATGATGTAGGGAAAAAAACAACACACCACAGTCATAAGAATAAGGTTAGTGACAGTATTTTTTTAAGGAACCTGTCCATGATCACTATGGAAACTGTGTGTGTGTGTGTGTGTGTGTGTGTGTGTGTGTGTGTGTGTGTGTGTGTGTGTGTGTGTGTGTGTGTGTGTGTGTGTGTGTGTGTGTGTGTGTGTGTGTGTGTGTGTGTCTGTCCCAGGGCCGCACATTCTTTCATCTTTTTATATCTCCATCTCCCATATTCCCACCCACTCATATTGAACGGTGCTGCAGCCCAGCAGTGTTGTGTTGGAGAGACACCTGGTGGTGGGTGTAGGGAGTGGACGTCATTTACATCAGTACTGACATTTACATCAGTACTGACATTTACATCACTACTGACCATGAAGAAAGAAGTTGTCTGTGTATTGAAAATAAATTTATTAAAACAAAATTATCTCATTGGACAAATTTCTATACATTTGTGACACATAAGCAAATTGTGTGAACCTTTTTGTAATTTGCTGTTATTCAAATTGACTAGATGGGGAAAAATGACTGACTAGTTTATTTTCTTGACTGTCTTCTTGTTTTAAAACACAGAAAACCTTTAGGTACTAACTTGCTCTTCTCTCTATTTGTGCCTGTATCTAATGGACCTTAAGTTTAATAAGGTTTTAATTGTGAATGCTTGTACAAGGTGCATCATTTGACGGTATCGGAAGAAGTAGAAAATGTTGCTTCTAATACGGGTGCATTATTATATCATAGTATAGGGGAACATTTTTGCATTGGCATCCTCAGTCTTGGAATAAATTGGAGTTTTCCACTAAATTGGCACAGCGGCAAAAATGAGCACCCTCCGAATCCTAGCTGATCATCTTGTGCAGTTTTTTAGAATAATACACACTTTGTTTGATCATTTACCACCTTCAGGAAGCCTTCCCACCCTCTGATGAACTCCTTCATCAGTCACATGGGCCATGGTGGACGTGGCCACTGGGAGTCGCCACTGGGCTCTATTCCCCGTCTGCCCAGCCACAGTGTCTGTGAAATGGGAGAACTCACACAGACAGGTAGGCAAGGAACCAGATGTTCTTCTCTTTATCGTATTCACCAGATCCGAACATAGACCAGTATTATGTGTTCATTTATGCTTGTATCTCCGGCCTGTCCTCCATACTCTTAATTAAACAATATCATGCCAACCTCTGTCTTGTCGCCATCCTGTTGCAGGTGTGGTGCAACACCTGCATGGTGGTCAGCTCCTCCACCAGGCTTATAAGCATCGCAGTCTTCTCCCGGCTGATTGGTCACCACGCCAGGTTTGGGTGGAGACTACAGGTAAGAGCCGCACTCTCCAGAGTGGACTGGCCTTCCTTTATGGCTTCCTCCCAGATTTTGATTGGACGAAGCTGACCGTCCGTCACCAGTGGAACACGTTGTTCTGTGGCTCAGCCTGTGACTGCCCCGCCAGGAACAAATACCTGGAGGAGGAGCAGAGGAGGCAGTATCGCCTCCGAGTGGCCGATGCTGAGCTGGAGAGGACTTATGTTGACATGGCACGCACTTTGGGGCTGCCTTCCCGCCAACTCCGGGCTGCGAACCCCATAGACTCCTTGCTCTGCCACCTGTGCCACGGTCTTTCTTTCCCTTGCATTTCTGCAGGAGATAGCGGCACTGGAGGATGCCTGACTATGGCGCAGTTTGCTGTGATTCGTCGGCAGCAGCTAGACGATGAAATAGATCGGAGAAGAGTGGGGCTGTATCATAAATACGCCATCCTGGCTATGTACCCCTACCTCAACCGAACTGCTGCTAAGATGGAGCGTGTCGCCAAGAGCAGTGAGGCCGGCAGGCCGCCTCGAGCGGGGGGCGAGGAGGTCTTCACCCTCTCCTCAGCACATGATGTTACCATGGCCCCCCTGCTGAGCGCCCTGGGACTGCAGGAAGCCAGGTTCCCACGTTTTGCAGCAAGAGTAGTCTTTGAGCTGTGGAAGAGCCCCCCAGTGACACAGGGGCAGCCGAAGAGCAGGGGTAGCAAAGGTGACAAGTCTAAAGCAAAAGCTGGGGAGCTGTTCATCAGGGTGCTGTACAACGGTGAGGACGTGACATTTCACACCACCTTCTGTCGCTCCCACAACCGCCATGCCAGCCAGCCCCTCTGCCCTCTGAAGAACTTCCTGTCTTTTGTCAGGAGAGACATGTTCAGTGTTGTCAATGCTACTTCCTATCAGGAGGCCTGCTACAGACGCCACGGTTGACAGATGGAGATGAGGGTCAGTGAGGAAGGACGCATTAGAGCTGTATTCCACTTTTGAAGATGGTGCACTTTTATGCTGCTCATTGTCTTAAATTTTTACACGTCTTTCTTTTTTGAGCACAAAGTGAGTTGTGAGAAACACAGTATTTACATCATACCAGGAGTCTTCAGTTTCTAACCTTTCTACAATCCTGTATGAAAATCTTTTTTGAAAGTCGAATATTTACCCAAGTATATCTGTAAGAGATAAGTCGAGGGATGTTGTACAGCACTTAGCCACTTTATTCCAATGTTCCACTGTTTTTAAATGTCTGCAAGAACGAAAACTGAAACACTATGCTGGACTCATTCATAGTTTGTCTGCGTTAATCTTTGCAGTGAAAATACACTTTGGGCTAGTTTGGGCCACATTATTCAAAATGACCTACACACCTGTCACTTAGCTTTGAGCTTTAGTGGACATGTGTTAAGTTTTATTTAGGTTTGTTTTTCTTCAAGATTGACTGCGGTACTTGACTCTACATCGACTGAAATGATCAGTGTGTGACGTGATTCACTACAGTACATCTGTATTAACAATTGGTGATATAGCTGATCACGCTCCACTTGTTTTCTTACTGAATACTCCATCTTGTACTACATTCTGAACAGACGTTTAATCTGTAAAGCACATAAATAGTAAAATAAATGCTCATGTTTTCATTGTAAATGTATTTGTTGTGGTGTTTTGGTATAAGAATCCCACAGTCCCATATTCTTGTTTTAACTGTTTAATCCAGTGTTGGGTGGTTTTATTCTATAAGTATTATGTTTTATAAGCTGATGGCTGTTGTAAATATAAATTGTATACACAGTAACTGGCAGCTATGATAATAATAGTATAGAGCTATAATTAACTATAGCTGAGTGTGAAGTAAAAAGGGGAAAGAAGTGTTCTCATGAGACCACTAGATGGCATCTTAGCTCCATCACCCAGACCCAGACCCACTCTGGGCCATCTGCTACTATCAGTTATCCACTTTGTCAACAGTGCTGCAGGGGCAGAGCACAAAGTCAATACATTTATATAAATGTAAAAACCTTGAGTGCCTGTTCCCCCACTGCTAGACAAGTCATGTGTCATCATCATTAGAAACATAATGCAATGCTGACAAGATATCAATTGTACAGCTCATTTTCAAAAGTGCTTCGACATGCTTGAACTGCTTTTTTCCTTTCAAAATGCTCAGAATCAGGAGAGTATTGACTAGAAAAACGCAGTAACGAGCGAGTCGGGTAAATTACATTTGCAGCGTATGGACGTTGTATTTGTTCTGGCAGTTAGAGGCTGTTCACTAGTGAATAAAAGGGTACGTCATTGATGCTGCAGAGAGATTACAAATGTCATCTGCTGGGCAGGAGGTTTCATTTTGTTATGGGAGCAGGCATACATGACTAAGGTAGTTGTGGGATTTGTGAGTTGTATAAATTTAAGTATCTTAAAATGAAGACCTGGAAATCTAATGTACATATTCATGGAGTCACTGAACTTTATTGTTTGACAGGAGTGGCATTAAAATGATGTCAAGTATGAAAATATCTGAACACTAATACCAGTGGATTAAAAATCACATTTCATTCAATTGCTTAGTCACAGCCTGAAGTTCAGTTCACGTCTCGATCCCAAAGTAGAAGCAAACCGCTTAAGTGCATGTAAATGTATTCCCAAACTTTCCCCGGTCACATCCAGACATTCTCTCAGGCCATTTCCCACGTTATGCCGTGACGTAAGGGTTGTTAATGACAGGCGCTAACCTTCGCTGGCCGGCCCGATTCCTCTCCTCTTGTTCTCTCTTCCACCAACGCCTTTCCCTCCAGGCCCTAACGCCCCTCTGCCACCCAGGCCTCTGATGTCATCCCGCCAGGCTGAGGCGGAGCAGCAATTTCTTCCTACCACAACTCGCTCAGTGTTTGATGTTGTTAAGCTTCGGCTTATGCACTGCAGCGTGTGCGTGTGCGTGTGTGTCTGTGTGTGTGTGAGTGAGAAGGGCAGAGACAGTTCAGGGTGAATATGTGTTACTATGACTACAAAATCCCATGCATAGATTTCCAAAGACGCCCAGGTTGTCCAGCTTATGTAGCAACCACATCGTGTGTGTGTTGGTTAGAGAGATGATGATGGGAGGACAGATGACTGACAGCTCAGGAGTAGCACTGTGGTCGAGGCCAGAAGAAGCAAAGACTGAAGGAGAGAGAGAGGCAGCGGTTATGGTTCAACATTAACCTCATGGAATCAGCCCTGGACTCCCCTCTCTCCATAACCACGGTTGAAGCCACAGGTCAAAGGAATTAAAGGCTGAGGTTGGATTTCATATGAAGAGTTTTCACAACAAGGACCAGCAGCTACCAGATTTGGGGCTGACCAGAGTCAGCGGCCTGGGTTCAGGCTAATGGCACCACTGAGCTGATCTGTGTATCTGTGTTACCTTTGGACAGTCTGTCTAGCTTCTTGCACATAAGGAGCTACTTTTGGAAGATGAAGAGACAGAAGAGGTGTGTGTGTGTGTGTGGGTGTGTGTGGGTGTGTGTGGGTGTGTGTGGGTGTGTGTGTGTGTGTGTGTGTGTGTGTGTGTGTGTGTTAAGTCTAGGGTCAGCTAATTGGGGTCTACAGTGTGTGTGTCCTGCCTGTCAGTGTCTAGACTGCCACTGGTGTATTTTCTCAGATGTGAGGGCTTATGAAGCAAACCAGCCAGCTGACATCAATCCCTCTAACCTGCTCGCAGGTTTGACTGCAGGTTGAGTTTGATGCTCCTTGTGTGTGCACTTACCTGTTTGTGATTTATTGAGATGGGAGTGAGTTCTCGTTAGCTAAAATAATCAGGATTTATGGGTCTCTCCGTGCTGTAAGTGACGGACCAGAGGCTTCGCCCCACACAGACACACACACAGTCGGGCTAATTGAGTTCGGTCATTACTGTCTCGTTCCTCTATCAAGGGATCGTTCAGTTGCTCATCCATCACAACACACGTGCACACTGAAAACTGTTCCTCTCCTTTCTGTGCACGCTCTTTGAACACTTGTTTTTTAAGGTGTGCCACATCAGCACTGTGAATGCCATAACATGCAGACATACGCTGATGTCCGTGATATTTGCGTCTTTATCACGCTCATATGTCGATGCCTCTGTGCCTTCTGTCTTTGCAAACGTTGAATGTCTGAGTGTGTCTGGCAAAAATGTGTGTTAGGAATGAAATACCCTCATGAATGCAAATGGCTTAGAGCCCCCTTCATCATTCTGGAAGGGAAAACAGGAGGAGGCAAAAAATAAGATGGACAGATGAATGAATGGACATACATACGAAAACTGCAGACTGATAGAGAGATGCATACAAATATGCAGCAAGTCAACAACAGAGTGAAGGAAGAGGGGGATAAAAGTGTTTGGTAAATGGGTCAGGCCTGTCTACTATCCCAGGCACATACACAGCGTGCAGCCCCCCAGGGAAAGACCCAGAATGTACAACACGCTGCTTAGAGGAGGAGAGACGAGAGCAAAATGTAGACGCTTGCACATGTATCACAAAAAAAATGGGGATAAATAGCAAGAGGATGTGTTGGTTCTGATCTGAAAGGGTCAGTTCCCTCAAATCACACGAGGGCATTACCGTGTTTTGTTGGTGTCTGGATATGCTGTTAAATTTGGGTTTGATGGCATTTTACAATGTGAGTTTCTGACATTTCAGACAACAGCCCAGTTCTAATTCGGGGGATTCCTTCAGAAGAAGTGAAGCAGTGTGTAAGCGTTATCAGATATATTCTACAGTCGACGTTAATGACATAATATCCAGTTGTGTTTTGTCTGTTGTGGCAAGAATGTTTTTTAGCAGCCTCTCTAGTATGAACTAAAAACTCAACTGCAAAGTTCCAGCAGGATTTTAGAAGTTTCACTGTCATGACTGATGACTCGGATGACTGCTGCATTTCTTTATTACACTGTTGTTTTATATTTTGATTTTGTCCTTGTTTGACAGAGTGTGTGGAGATGTTTTGCAAAATGTCGACTGAGCCTCGTACTGTTTTGATCTGCTGTACTTCGATTAAATTATGTTGATACTAAGTTTGGAAGAGCAGGATAGTTATGTATTGATGCTGAAAATAAAGCATCAATGCAACGATCCCTTAGAGATTTACAGTAAACACTGTTTATAAAGTTTTTCTCATCCATGTACTTTTCTTTGACAACTTTGAGTTTTGCGTGACACATCTCATGGCTGTAGAGAGATGGGTGTAACCCGTGACAGGGGTCCTGCAAGTCTAAGCCCTGCTGCTGAATGTGGTTCAGCCTGCTGCTGCGCAGGTTGCACCAGTCATTTTTTATGGTACACTGCTACCTGATGAAAGGACATGGTGAGTTTGTTTGCTGGACTGGAACTGCATCAAAGAAAGAGCGAGAAGAAAGAAGTGAGCTCGGCTGTCACTGAGGTGAGAACTGTTTCATGGCTGTTTGGTTTGAACAGATGAAAGGGTTAATCTCGTCTGACAACACACAATAAGTAATGACTCTAAAACCTCCCACTCCCTCTCATGCCTTCGCGCTGTTTACTCTCAACTCTTTCCCTGAAGCATGGCCTTGTTTGTTGTAAAGCTTTTACTGCTCTCTGCCTTGTTTTCCTCCATTGTATGTGCAGCACCCTGCCGCTTACCGCCTGTGCGCGCCTAGGTAAACACATTTTAGGAATAGCAACTAATCCATCATGGGTGTCACACTGAAATGTTTTCCCCAGAGGCCCCGTGCTGCTGTGGTATCAGGTGGAAGGGTTCCACTTCCTGTCTTTGTGGGCAGGTTCCTGACCAAAGGCGACAATCTCTGTATTGGCCCCTGGTGAGTTGAGCATACAAACTCATGGGCGACACAACCTGTTTCACCACAGCTCCGGACGGCGCCACTGCAGGGCCTGTGGGAGGGTGTGTGTGTGTGTGTATCTGTGTTTTGGTGTGCACCGTGTTTATGAGTAACAAGAAGCTGATTTCTGCAGCCAAGAATTGAAGTTCAGCTTTGGTTGAACCAACGTCATTTGTAGTCCTGTTTGTGTAATTATAGACATTCGCCATAGCTGTGGTGTCAAGTTTTGATGTAAGGAGATTGCATTACATCTTTGTGGGTCGGGAGGAATGGTGCATGTCAGTGTCTCTGTCTCTCACACACACACACACACACACACACACACACACACACACACACACACAGAGTTCCTCAGTGAGCTGTACAGATTTTAAATTGAATCTCCCTTGTCCGTGCTGTGGGTGACCTTCCCATTCGGAGCTGAGGAGGAGTGTTCCATGGTTTCATTCTCCCAGAGCCCGACAGAGATGAGGAGAGAGAGCAAATGCAAAGAGAGTGTGAAGCCTGAACCAGAGTCCTTGCACATTTCTTGTTAATTCCAAGGTTGGCACAGAAGAGATGGGAGAACAGTCTTGATAGGTAGCCACACATTCACCCAGTCGTCATCGCAGCTCGAGGGGCAGCATCCATCAACTCCTGTAACTTTCTGGAACCGACAATATGAAAACTCTGGCTGCTCCAAATGGCCCGGCATGAAGAACATGCTTTGTTGTCCCTATTTGTCATTCAATGGCTTTATGAAATCTAACTCTGACAACACATCACGTCTGCTAGTTAGTTTCAAGCACACCTCTTTCTGTGTGAGCTGAAGAAACAATGCAGAGACACTGACAGATGAGGCTGTGTGGTACTTTCACACCAACGCTGCTCTAGAAAACACATCAGAAGAACTCCCACCTTGGTGAGGAACAGTCTCACCACAGATGGCTCTCTCAACAACAGCACACAGACAAAAGTTCACTTCTGCCATTGTGGGTGGAGTGAGGAGAACGAGTACATCAGCATCACCACAGGGGCCCAGAAGACAAAATCCATGTATCAAGAACAACGATGATCAAATTAGCGCTGCAGCTCGTGAAGCTCAAAGGAGGCCGTGTTGTAATTGGGTGGGATTACAAGCAAAATGGAAGATTTTGATGGCTCCATTTCTATTCAACGTCTCTAGTCCTGATTAGTTTTTCAAGGAGAAAGAATTATCACGTTTCACAAGCTCATTTAATGTCGAACACATTGAAAGAGAAGTAAATAGCTATAAATCCACTGAAGGTCAAATAAAAGCGGGAGAACTCTTAAACGCAATAATCTCCCATCAGACTAGCAAACTGTTTCAGTCCTGACTAAACAAAGCAGAGACAGCAGCTTAATGAGTCTGTCACTCACCGAGAGACAGCAGCTCCGAAGTCACGTCCACGTTACATGTTTGATAGTTTCAGCTGCGTTTGACTCACCTCGACCTTGATGTGATCGGGGTCGAATATTTTTTCTGCCTCCTGGACAAAGACCTCAGGCTCCTACGTGTCCTTGATATTATAATTTCATGGTTGTTTTTGTGTTTGATGGATCTTTGCAAAAACCAGGACATAGTGTTGAGTTTGTTTTAATATAGTAACCAAGGGAAACATCTACCCTGAGCTGGTTGAACTACAAACCACCAACATACTGTTAGACCTGTTAGACCTTATGATCCATTAACTCAATGCCAGAACTGCAGATTAAGCATCAAAAGTGAATTCACTAATCATGGTGATTCTATTAAAAATTAATTGATACAATTATGGATAATATTCTACTGCAGTATATTTTGTGACAATCAATTTAAAGTTATGACTTATTTAAATAATTCACGCAAGAAAACAAATATAATTCTCCAATATCCTGTTATGTTAAGAAAAAGTTTACAGTCATACTGATTTTATGTTGGCAAGACAGAAGGATAAAAAGTGGGTGAAAAGCCAAATGCCAAAGAGTGAAGGAGGCAAACAGATGGAAAGAAAAAGTGAGAAATAAAGAGGTGTAATAATGGCACAGCTCCGCATGGCTTGTTTCACCCCCTAAAATAAATTCTGTTGCTCTTTTCTGTTGTTGATGCCAGTGAGAAGCACCATGGGTATAAGATCAATAAGTCTCAATTCTGCCAGTGAGCATGGCTTTACAGCTGAAATCCATAGCACTGTTTTGAATTATTATTACAAATCCATTGCTCTTGTTTTTCCCTGTAAGTGCTAAAAGAGCTGGGGAGGTTGTCGAAACAATGGGAGTAAATCAATGTCTACGGCAAACAAAGCGTGTCCTGTGGAGCCCCCAGCATAGGTCAGGCCAAAATAAATAAACAAATAAATAAATGCAATAGTAAGATTAGTATGATTCAATAGTTCTGCTCCTCGGTTTGCTCTTCCAGGAGATTTACACTCCTCCCTGAGTGGGGAAAGAGATGGAGGGATGTTTCCATCTATCTTTCAAGAGGTAATGAAGTCATCATCCCCCAGTAGATGTGTCCTGACCCTGTCGCCTCCCGATGAGTCATCTGCCTGTCACTTCGGTCACAAGCCGTGCACACACAGGCAGATTTTCCCTAAAGGACGAATGAGGATACTCACACACACACACTCAAACCCTCGCTCAACACAATCCCTCCTTCATGTCCTCCCACAGTTTACAGCCCCATCATAACAAATCCCTGTTATTAGACATAACACCATTATCACAAACGTACGCCCCGCGCTAATGCGGCGGATGAGGTGAGTATATGGGAAGGTGATGTTGAACGTACATGTCCAAACACACGCAGGACTTAAAGCTGATGTCGGCCTCGCTGTGGGAACATGACGAGATTTGGACTTGATGTAAACTGAAGGAATCACGTTGTCTGTGGGTGTCACCTGTGGTCAGCCCCGATTGAAACTGGGCATGTGCACGAATGTGACAGTCCAATTTTAGTTCCTGCTGGCAGGATAATGACAAGACAAGTTACTTTGCTTGTTATGGCTTTATTAAAAAGCATTAGTTTATTAAAGCCAGCCAACAGTTTGGAGGTAACATGTAGCTAGCTTAGCTGTTTGTTTGTTTGTTTATTAGGATCCCCATTGGCTGTGCTTTACAGCCAGCTCCTCTTCCTGGGCTCCTCATTAAAAACATTTCAATTCATTACACGAAACAATGAATAATTTCTCTCAATATGAAGCAGACAGCAGTAAAAATTAAAGTAGCTGTGGCGACTGCACGCAGCACTATGGGAGTTCACAGGGTTCACTCAGCCTCACTGCTGAATATAGATTTAGTTCTTGGTGGCCAGGTCTGTGAATAAAGCAAATTTAGAGTCACCCTTCTTGTTTTGGTAATTAGCTCATTCTGCTTGAAAAGTGGGTAAAGGCTGCTCATTTGCATAGTCGTGATGTCGTGACTGTGTCTATAGCTATAGGAAGTAAGGAACCTGTCAAACTAAACAGTATCTGGCTTTGCTGTTTGATATTCTTCAAGCTGGTGTCAATATAAACGTGAATTCTTTGTCCACCTTTAAAAGCTTTTTATGTGGCCTGTTTAATTATAAAGAGAGAAGAAATATCAGATATATGTTTTGGGGAAAAGTGGAGCTCTCCTCAAGAAGTCGCTGCAAGATGATTTATTTTGGAAAAACATCAATTGAGGTGTCAGTAAAAATAAAAACATCAGCTCCTTGACTCCTGGTCTGACCCCCAAGATGTCATTTTAAAAGTGCCCTGGTACTGGGGGTAAAACATATGATATGATTACTGAATTCCAAATATGCCACTTGTTACTGAAAAAGTAATTACTGTAATTCAGTAAGGCGATACTGCACGGCACTGAGCAGATCTGTGATGCAGCCAGGGATTCTGGGAAAGCTTAAGAAGCAAAGGACAGCTGAACTCTCTGTTTGACAGATGCCCTGGCTCTCAGAGGAACGGAGTTAAATAATTGACATAGTTTGGATGGAAGACTTTCACGCCCTTCTTACTTTCTCTCTCACACACACACACACACACACACTTTCACAGTGCAAGCTGTCTGACAGAACATAAACACGTATTAGCTGTAGCATCTCTCATCGACGCTCAATGCCACAGCACCGGGTGTTAACACGACACAGACTGTGCTAATGCACTGGGGCTGGTGCAGGTTTAAGTGGCAGCTTTGATGTGCTGTACATACGGTTACACACATGTGGGTCACATGCAACATATAAAAACTACAGGGGCGAAGCCTGAAAACAAACACGAAACGGAAAGACTTCACCTCAGGGGTTTATAGTGTAGTTTATGCTACGCTAAGGGAGGAATAGCTAATATGTAATAATCTTATCAGTGTGAGTGTGATATGTCTGAATGCTCTAATCCTGTTTACTCACATCCAGTGTCTGTTTAGTTGCACAGTGTCATGATTTGACAGGAAGTGTTTAAGTTTTCATGCACAGAATAGACACACAGCATCTGTGTGTGTGTGTGTGTGTGTGTGTGTGTGTGTGTGTGTGTGTGACTGTACGTTCAACCACTAGTGTTAACTTTGGCCTCGTCAAGTCATAATCGAATCTATAATTGATAATCGCAGTAGCTGCCACTTCAGTTTTCTTTTGCCTTTTCTCTCACACTCACCTTCTCTTCCTTTCTCTCCTGCCTCTTCATCTTAGCTGACCTTTCTGAATTCCTCCTCCTTCCCTTCTGATCCAGTCTCTTCTCTAATCTTGCGGCTTCTTCCTGCATCGATCACTCCTCTCTTTCGATGTCTGTCTCTGTTTGTCCCACCTCTGCTATCGCTGCACTTGTGGACTGTTTTCCATTGCTGTATTTAACATTTTCTCACTCATCCTTTCTGTTTTTCCAGCATCTCCCTCCCCACCCGTTCTGTCCTCCTTCCCAATCACGGGGTCTTATTGGTGTTAATTGGATGATTCGATGAGGGATCCAGCTGACCGTGCCATTTTGATCTCAATCTCCCTTCATGAACTTTTGCTGAATGGAGGCACGAAAACACTGATTATTTTCCCCCCAGGACCCAAGTGTAGTTTGAAAAATTCTCAGGCTCGTAATTGATTTTCCCTCTCTGTTTTAATTTGTGTTTGCTTGCACTGTGAAAAATGTCCATCTTAGTAAGACATGGTCTGGTATGGGGCCAAAGAGACTCGCTCATATAAAAGGTTGGGTTATTTTTCTGTCAATCTGCCAGTGGTGTGAAATTGTTCCCTTGCTTTACGTGCACTGAGCATTTTTGTGGACGAATATCTTTAGATCATAAAGAGTCAAGTAAGATGATGAGAAGTTGTACAGACGTTGATGTTTTGGACTTTAAAACAGTTTGAAAGTTTTTACTTTACATATTATAAATTCAGCATCAGGGGTTTTCTGGGTCCCCCTTGCTGCAATAGATCTGACTGTGTTTAACCTGTCGCCCTGCGTAGACTCTGTGATCTCCAGGGCGTGTCGTTGCACCACGACGTCACTGTGATTCTTTGCTCTCAAATGTTGGTTGCACTGTGCTTTAAATTTAAGAATTCACCCTTGGTCCCATATTTTTATTTTTAACAGGAGGTTTTCAGAAATAGTTTTAAACACTGACTAATTTTTTCCCGTCAATAAAAAGCCAGTGTGTGACTGTGACACACTGACTGATATGTTAACCTTCCACAGGCCCGGCCGATCTCGGGGGAATAGCTTATAGAAAGTTGGAGGTAGTAATTATAAGTTTGCTCTCCCCTCCATAAGAAAGTTGCAGGTCTAGTTGGTCCAGTCATCTCTGATGGAGAGATAAAAGAGGAGGAGGAGGAGAAAGGCTTGATCTCAGCATACAGAAGAAATAGATGACTAACCAAATAGGAGGGCCCAGCCAGCCGTGACCACAATCAATGTGCTTTCTCTAAGTGTCTTCGATTTAGACTCACACTCCTCACTTCACTGAAATCTTTTCCTCCCCCCCTCTCTCTCTTCATCTGTGTGTGTTTGTGCATATGTGTTCAACGCTCTTTCCTTCCCTCGATTTCTCTTTTTCTTTCCTCTCACCCTTCATTTCCTATTTGTGTCCTTCGCATTAGTTTCATATTCCCATCCTCTCTCTTGCCTCCTTTGTTTTTCCCTCGCTCATTTGTTTTTGTCATTTATTTTCTCACTCTTTCCTCCATTAAATTAAATCTGTTTCTATCTTTTTCTCTTACCATTCTTTCATTATTTTTCCTGCTTTCCTCCTGGTTTACCACTCCTTCCTTTTTCTGTGCCTTTATCCATCCCTCTCCACATTCCTTACACAGTGGGCTGCATCTCCTCTAGTCTGGTCTCTTCTGTCTTTCTGCAGACCCCCCCCCCCCCCATCCTGTGCTGGTATTGACCGAGTCCTTACAGCTTCATTAGGATTCTGCTGTTCACCTTGTTGGATGCAGCCCCAGGGCAGGGATCCAGCAGGGCTCTTGAGAAAAGTGCGTTCAGGTTACGTGTCAACTCCTCCCATGTTTCACTTACAGCAGACTTACTTTTACTTATCAGCTCATTCCAGGCTGCTGAAAATGCACTTTGGGGATGTTCCCACCTCACCCCCCATCCTGGCATGAAGATGTGTCACAGGCAAACTGGAGGTGACTTGTGCTTAATTTAGTACATGTGTAATGTCGTTGTAAAGTGAAGTTCAAGTTCAGGGAATATTTTTGTGGCGTCACATTTGTGATGGCACATAAAGGCATCACATGTGTATGATCCATGTTAATTCAGGTCTCAGCCAAATAAGTGTGTTTTGATTACCAGCTGTTGGAAATCCAGTCCGGTTGACAGTTTGCTTTACTGATTGTGGCCATATTTGATTAAGGTATTACCTACATAAATAATAAAAACTAATTGTTGTGGACAAATCATATAAAAACTGAAAATACAAATAATAGCATTATAGCAACTATGCAGGAGCAGAAATATCTCTGCTAAAGCTCATGTTTTCCAAATTAAATCAATTTCAGTATATTGCCTACATACTTACTGAGCACTTCACAGCAGATAACAACACTCTCCCTGTCTTCACACTAAATCCAAATGTAACTTTCTGTTACCACACGTCTCCCTCCCCACCTCTTATGTTTCGTGAGCCTTTACACCCTTTCAGCTAATGTTTCAAGCAGACGATTAGTCATGACTTTGCCTAAATATGTCAGATTGTGCAGGAGAGACACAAAGCAGAAGCCGAGGGGGGAGAGTGGAGCAGAGTGAAAGTAGGGACCCCATGGACAGAAAGGCACATACCGCACTGATAACCCACACATGAGAACATGCACCACGCTATCGCTTGTGTATATGTAAATCCCGAACATACAGGGGTACCTGTCAAATGACGACGAGATGACATATTCCCACATAAAAATTTCATTGCTGTGTTTGTTCACGTTGCCCCTGTAACATTAGTCAGTTCCAGCCACTGGCTCGAGACTCTCGACAGGCTGTGTTTGATATGTGCAACTTGTGTTTTCACTGGGCAGCTGCCGTCTTCCTCTGTGAGCTTGGTAAACCACAGGATGAAATGTTGTCGCACTGATGTATTTGAATGTAAAATACCTCTGGCACCTTGGTCCGAACTCATCAACAATAGCACACAGAGAGAAAAGAAACAATGGTGTAAACTAAACACCTCTGATGGTCGTTAGTTGCCTATTTCTCTGTTCGCTGCAAAAAGCAGACAGCTAACAAAACACGACTCTAAACGAATGCTGCAAGATATTAAACAGATATTTCTAACGCTGCCAGTTTCATTAAGTGATGTGTGTTTGTTTTGCCTCTGCTTGTACTGAGGTTAAAACATAAACATGTGCAGCTTTAAATAAAAGTTGAAAGAGGATCTAAACATACACAACAGTAATAAAACATTAAAAGGACAATAACAGATATTATCGCCTTTTCAGGCAAACTCATTAGCATCAGCCTTCAAACCCATGTCCCTCTATCTCTTAGATGTCTGCAAGTTCCCAGGTGTGTGTGTGTGTGTGTGTGTGCGTGCGTGCGTGCGTGCGTGCGTGCGTATGAAGTGCTGGCTAGTGTTAGGTGCCTTTCTGTACTACCCTCCTCCAGCCCTCCCAACCCCTCTGTGCTCTATGGTGGTTCAGTTCCACCATGTTTATTTAGCCTGACATTCCTCCACTGCTCTGAATGGGAGAGCCAGCTTCTCTGCCTAGCCTCATCCTGACTCAGTCCCAATGACATCTGGAATATGTGTGTGTGAATCTGTGTGTGTGTGTTTGTGTGTTACTTGATGTTTCTAGGAGCATGTGCACATGTGTGGGAATACTGTAAATGCCTAAAGAGGCATCACGACCATCATCGGGTCTTTGTCGGTGTCCATTATAGTGTTTAGAAGCACGTCAGTCTTCGGTGAGCGGCTGCACAAAGCCGTTACTCTTAATGAGCGATCGCAGTCGTGAGGCACCGACTGAGCTCACGATGAGCTTCAAGCTGAAAGAAGAAGCGCAGGGTCGGTTTGGCTGCCGTGTCTGTTTATTTACCCTTCACTTCTCATTAGGCCACTGACTTTAGCCTGAGCATGGTGGCCATTTCAGTTTGTTGAGTAGCCACAGTCCGTGGGGGCCTCTAATGAATCATTGGGCTTTCTGCCGATACCGCTCACATGTATGTCTTTGTTTGCCTCTGTTTAGGGTTTCCACTAATTGATATCGAGCGCTGAGTCTCGTTTCAGTTAGCGTGCGTTCAACTGCTTGTCACTCAAAATTAGCCATCTTTATGAGGCTGATGTGTGCCCTCAAACACGTCCTCATGGTGTGGCTAGCAACACAGTTTACAATTAATTTACTTTACCTAGACGTTTGGCTGTGGCGGCACATTTCTTCTGCTCATTTGGGTCAACTTTCCATTTCTTTTATGCCTTCTGGAAAGCTCAGTAACATATTTCAGCCCCTCATTGGGTTCAGAGCCAGACTATTGGATTTCTCATTAGAAAAAGCTCACGCTCCGTTTCTAAAATCCCACTGTTCATGCTTTATTGCCGTTGTGTGTGTGTGGATCATGCAGACATGTGATTCAAATCTGTCATGTGCTGTAGGTGTGTGTCGGTGCAGCAGTGTGCTTGTGTTACTTTTCCTCATGAACAGTTGCTTCTGGCCTGTCTCACTCATTACCCTGTCATAACAAGCACTCTGCCTCTGTATTTCACCTCACATGCACACAGCCAGTGCCGACATACGTGCGCACCGAGGTCCAACTCACACATTATGACTTTTCCTCACCTCATCAAGCTGCAAAAGATGAGAAGAGGCTGAAATAAGGAGCGAGAGAGAACCACGGACAGAAAGAGACGGTGCAAGCCTCTAAATGCCCGTGTCTTGTATTTTACATGTTTCTAGGCCATGTTAGAGCAAGACGGCCTGCTAAGTCGTCTTGTGCTTTGAAACACTAAGTCCAAAGTGTCAGGTCAGATCTGTCAGCCAGTCTAACGGTGGAGTCCAGACGAGAGAAACAGAGGGAAAAGAGAAAGTTGAGGAATGTGTGTTTGGAAAGGAAAGTGTCTTTGTGTTCACTAAAACTCCCAGTCTGCTTTTCACATACCCAGGCATGCATGGATGAATGCACAGACACACACATACTGTATCGTCCCTTCGACTACTCAACCTTCACACACACACACACACACTGCTTCTCCCTGAGCTGATGGAATATGTACAGTATGTAGTGTGTGTGAAAAAGCCAAAGGCCCGCTGTGATTTAGCAGCGAATGCCTTTCAGCCTGGTAACTCTGCAGCAACCATCCGAGTCTATCGTGCAGGGTTAGGGCATAGGAGCAGCTGCTGCGTGAGAAGCTTTGGCAGCTGTCTTTCTCTGGGCCTGGATGCTCACAGTGGGATTTGACTGTGGGGAATGTGATAGCGACCTTGCCTTGTTACACTAATGCAGCCTCTGCAAACACAAGATGCATAGGTTGTCTGCAGTGGCTGCCGTTCAGACCGCAGAGCTGCTAAATGCATATCCTGCGATGCTTTTTATGTTTTCCTGTGGCTCAGAGTCATAGTGTGCTTACTGAGCGTGGACCCAAACATGCAGATACATTTTTCAGTCATGTTTTTTAAAGATATGCAACACAGTCCAACCCCAAGGTCGGCCGCCTGATTTTCCTGTTAGGTCTGGTAAACTGATTGGGGGAGCGTTACCTAAAGTATTCCCCGGATTAGGTAAACATGAAACACTAAGGGTCAGTTCCTCCTGAGGTTGGGCTTTGCTGTGTCAAGAGTCTCCTGTTTCTAAAAGGAAAAGAAAATAGTAATAGATTCAAATCTGTTGCAAATTGTCTGCAGCCATGCGAGCTGCTCCGCCTTTATCCCAGGGACAACATGAATTTGCGTACCAGGTCTCATGGTGTTCCCTCGTGGCCACATCAACCAAATCACCTCTGGTTGCACTAAACGTCAAATAATCAAATGCTACTGCTGAATTGTTTCAATATCTGTGAAATAATCTGACTTAAAACCACTTTTATATCTCTTGTAGTGTTAACAGACAAGTTATGGGATCACTAAGGTCAGTGACCCTAAATGGGAATATGTGGGCATTGACGATTGATTGATTGATGGATTGATTGACTGATTGATAGACGTTGATGTATTTCACTGAAAAAGTGAAAAACTTGACTTGCTTGTGGCCCTAAATGAAAAGCTCTCCTCAAATGTATTTACCAACTTTATGGCCATCCATCCACAATTGTCATAGTTAAGATATTTCACCAAATGCTGCGACTTAAATAGAAAATGATCACGCTCAGAAACTTTTTTCCAAAAAGACACAAGGATGAGAATCCTCACCGTGGCAGCAGTGTCATTTTCTGCGTCTGTGAGTCAGCACAGGCTGAGGCTGTAGCCCCGGGGCCTGGATGCCAATGCAAATACGTTACCTGCTTCACCCATGGGCCAAGTCAACCTGACAGGCCCGGTGTGAAAAAGACATATTCCCCCAACCAGCCCACAGCCAGATAGAGCTGTCAACTTCAACCACGGTTTGGTCTTGGCAGCAGCAGTGACAGAATTTTCATACTTCATCACCATCAGTCAGGGAGGCTTTGATGGATGAAAAGCTAAATTGCTGTAATTAAATGAACTGTTAAATTGTTCAAAGTGAGCAAAGAGTATGTGAACATGTTGATAAAGGCCAGTGCTGACAGACACAAACATGAAAATGGAAACACATGACCCTAGAAGAAAATATAATGGACAATAAAAGGAAGCAGAAACCAAAAAGGCTAATATTGCCAGATAAACACTCCACCTCACACCTACGTTTTGCTCCTTCCTTCCTATCTCCTTAGTTCTTCTATCCTGCTTATCCTCTCTCAGCGTGAGAAAGCACAGGAAGCTGATCCTCTCAAGTTAAACTCCACATTCGCCTCTTCAGCCATTTGCTGCCCAGGAATTCTGCACACCGCTCCAATCATAACTACAGGAAAGAGAGATTTGAGGTGGGGGGGTTACAGACAGGAGGTGATGGATGGCTTTTCAGCACCATGTTTGTACAATGCATAGCTGCTGATGGGAAGCGACTGGCTTACGTGGATGAAAACAGATACGGAGAATTAAACAGTAAGGTTTAAGATGCTTAATGAAAAGACCTGATGACTGCAGCAGCACTGCTTCTTGTGCTGTGACGTTAAAAAACTAGATGTTTTGAGCGTCTAAGCATGAGATGTACACACACACCAGATATGTTGCTTGGCTGGTTGACACTTCTTGGTATACAGAGCGTGAACCGAGGAGATGCGGTCCAGCCCGGGTTATCCATCTATTAGCTTTGGCCGCACGACGGGTCAGCAGGGGTCTAATGTCTCGGCCAGATACGCAAGTAGCTCCCTGCAACCGTGTCCTCAAAGAAACCTTTACCCTCTTTTTACTTTTTCTGTCAGTTCATTTGCATTCAGCATCACTTTATTGGCTGCACCGTGTTTCACAAGTAATGTTGCTGAGTGATATGAAATTTGCACAAAGGCTCCAGGGTGAATCTACATAATGATATCAAGATATCAGTCAGACACACTTTTCTATGAATAAACATCACTTTAACCCAAGTGAGTGATACATCACAATAGTTCCCAAGTTGTCCTGCTTTTGTTGCATTACCAGATGCGTCTTAGCTCTAACTTTAAACTGTAAATCAAACTGCTATACGCATTTCACATAATTGGTAAAGCATGCCCAAATGTTTTGTTGATCGGAGACCTCACCAGTGCTTTACTTTCCTTAGTCCTCTGGATGCTTTCGGCAGTGACTCCACACACAGTGGGTTGACTGTGGTAGCATAATTATAGAAACCTCAGGTTTCAGTTCAGACACTGGAGCAAAACACCGACACTGAAGGGGGATATTTCCGAGGATTACATTAATCTGCCGGTGTGCCAGAGTACTGAAACAGAAAAGTAGGACCGGAACAGTCATCAGCAGCACGTGTAAACACTTTAATCAGGGCCATGCTTTATTCTGACTCGTGACCTTCGCTGGATTATTATGTTCCTGTAAACAAAGTCACTTTCAATTGGAACAAGGGAAGTTTACTCAGCTGTTGTTTTCACATCCAAAGTTTTTAATGTGAAAGGTGTATTTTATTTTATTATGATATAATATGGGGCAGTTCACATGTGCTGCAGCATGTTAGTGGAACGGACAAGGTCCAGATTAAAAAAAAAAGATAGTTTATTCATTTAATAATATTACAGGTATGTAGTTTGGAAAAGTGTATAATCCCAAACTGCTACATCAGCACAACAATCACTGAACTACAAGCAGCACAGAAACACAATGTACAGGAAATAACGTTATTGGATTCCCAGCAAAGCATATTTGTTTTTAAGACTGGTCCAAATTTCCATTGAAAGTCAATGAAATCTTTCCTTGTCATATGTCGCTCAGATATATCCTCCCATCAAACAAACATGTTGACAAAGCTAAATGTGGAAACTGAAAATCAGTCATCAACTAGATCCTTCACATCTGTCTCTCTTCCTGTCTCTGCCTCCCTCCCTCCCTTCGGTCCACACAACTGAAAACAAGGTGATTGGAAGTGACTGCACGGAGTAAGAGGCCTTTCCGCTGGCCCGGGACAAGGAGAGGTTATTGTGTGGGTGTGTATGTGTGTTTGAATGTGCGATTCAGGTGACTAGATTGGATGTGGCTTTCAAGGTGTCGGGGTGTCAGGAGGCCCCAGCAGCCACTAGTAGCTAGGGAGCAGAGGTGGAAGACAGAAAGGAAAGTGAGGAAGGAGCTGACAGTCGGGTCTTTATATAGCCAGGAATGAATGAAACGATCAGGGGTCATGGGGTCACAGCTCAGGAGAGGACTACAGGATTTAGCCACACATTTAGAGCTGTTGAGTTAAACCTCATAAAAGTTGTGCACGAGTCACAAACCTCAAACAAAGTTGCTATAATGAAAGACGTATTTTAGCATTTTTTGGCACCACATTAAGTTTGAAGAGTAAGAATTTAATTGCCCTTCAGTAAGAAATACCTCCACACTTTTCTAAGTGTTGGTTGCTTTGTGTCCTTGAGTGTGAGGAGCGTACAGGCCGAAGCTCGAGGGGAGTATAGATAGGTTTCATATAGCAGCAGCAGTCAAAACAACTTTATGAAGAGAAACGGCTATTGATCCGAGCAGCAGGCAGTCATATGATATCAATAACGACTCCACCACACAGACGCACATGCACGCGCACATGCACGCACGCTCTCTCCATTCAACATGGGATCAATACATTCTCTGCTGTGGACCTCCAATTGATCACACTATAGGGACTGATACATCCATCCACCATGCATGTGTGAGCGGCAACTGAAACATTTGCTGCCTGGTTGTGCAACGATGTTATACAGACTAAATGCTGCGTGTCAATATTTCATAGTAATTTAGAATAAAGGAAACTTTAAGCTTTTGCTGCTGATTTTGTGCCACTACATGTGTCTGGGTGGTGGAAGTTTATTGCCTTAGTGTGTTTCAGGTGAAGTGCTGCTTGTCTCACAGCCTGTAACACACATTTCAGTTTTGGAGGCATCACATGTGGCAGTTTCTTTCAAAACACATATTTAAAATATTACACTCATCTTTATTTTATTAATCACACACCAGCTGTCGACATTTTTTGTTTAATGCCAAGTGAATGAGAGATTGTTGTAAACTCTGTGCTGTTATCCCACTTTGGGCACTTCATCATGTTGAGACCATAGAGATGTGTAAAATACACAGACTTGCTGCAGATAGGCTGTGGAAGTGGGTAGAACCACCACTAACCACATTTAGAGCAAATTGTGATTGAATGTCCATTAAACTTGCAAAAGAAAATGTTTCTTATTCTCTTATTATTTTCCAAATATTAGGAGTTGGTGCATCTCACTTATATTGTGTTCACAAACATTGTCTTTGCAGTGTGTAAATGTACCTTGACGAGGCGATGAAAAGTCGTGTGTCAGTCGGACGCTGGTGTGTGAGCATGTGTGCACTGGCTGTGTGTTCAGCCCCCTCAGATTTCTGGTGTTTCTGGTCAGGCTTTTCCTGGATAAACTGAAAGTTCGTGATGTGATCGGATGACATTTTGTACAAATGTGTTTGTTCGAAGTTTACTGGAGCCTTAAATTGAGCTCTGATATCATTAAACACAATTTGACAGGATATTTTTTGCAGCTCATGTGTTTCAGAAATGTGCCAGAGCAGATCAGACAGAAACAGAACACAAGACACAAGCTTTTATTTAAGTAAACAAAGATTTTAGTGTTGTTGACTTTCCATTTTATCCTCATTTTATTGTTTGTGTTTTAATGACATGCAGCAACATGTTACACTCTACTTCCTGAGAGTCACGACACACATAGGAAATAATAATATAGCAACATTTTCTGCCACAGAGTTTGACACTGTAAAGCAGAAAAAGAGTAATTGTTCAAATTTGGGCTGTGTGGACGCTGTTGTCTAAACAAACATATCACATCACACAAATATCATATTTTGCACATGCAAAAGTTAAGACTTCAGGGGGCACGTTTTAAACGTTTTAAATTTAAAACAAATCTTAACCTCAACGTATATTTAACATTTTTAAAAGGTGAAATATTTAGTGATCTATTAGCAGAAATGGAGTAACTTCATAAATATGTTGTCAAATAGAATGAGCCTGGTAAATCTACATAGGAAGAGTGTCTCCTTTCATGCATCCATGTTGTGCTGACAAGCTTCTACCGTAGCCTAGAAAGGACA
This sequence comes from Mastacembelus armatus, assembly GCF_900324485.2. Taxonomy (NCBI): domain Eukaryota; kingdom Metazoa; phylum Chordata; class Actinopteri; order Synbranchiformes; family Mastacembelidae; genus Mastacembelus; species Mastacembelus armatus. Next base: position 538,513 of record NC_046645.1, on the reverse strand, counting down.
AACCAAACACTCGCTCTCCTTTAAATCAGTTTTACTTTCTTGTCTATAGTTCAGCTTAGCATAAAGTCTGGAAGTACAGAGAAAGGACTTGGACTTTTAGGCATCAGCAGCAGATATCAAAATAAAATGGTGCCTAAATGTTAATATTCTGCACCTCAGTTCACAGGGGCAGCTGCAGTTTCCTCTTCTGAAGCTCTGTGTGCTAAAGAACACTGGTCACCTTGTTTCAGGTGTATGTCTGACAACTTGCCAGGGTGGATCACCTGCAATGTGTCTGCACATTTACCCTGAATTTATAAAGACACCTCAGAACAACATTTAGAGGGCGAGAAATATGACTGCAGTGATTTTCTTCCACCACAAAGCTTGTTTTTCTATTGTGTCTCAACCTATGTGCTGCACTTCCTCTGCTCTCCAAATGAGATTCTCGAGGTCTTGATTTGATGTCCAGGCCTTCATTTCTCTCTCCGCTGTCTCCCTGAGGTGCATTGTCTCCCATCTGCTAACTCAGCTCTTTAAGTTGCAGTGCAGCCTCCCCTACTTCTCATAATTCATAAAGTTTGCTTGAAAACCCCCACACACACTTATTGCTTCTGTGTTCAACCTTGGGAATACACTTAGGGAAGCAGGGAAGTACAGACTGAGAGCTGGTGGGAGGGGGGAGAGGAAAGGATGACTGTTCGCCTGTTCTTTCCCCTGGTTCATAATTACCTGGTGAGCGAGGTGTGTGTGTATGTGTGTGTGCATGGTGTGACCCGTTGGGGGTGGTCCTGTAGCCTTTGTGCAGATTAAATGCTGATGCAGAGTGGAGACAGCTGGGCAGAGTGGAACTCAGGTCATTAAGGTTCTACTAGCAAGAGCAAAAACAACCATCCACACACACACACATTTACCGCACCACTCAATGAGCCTTTTATTTTGGAAAACAAACAGAGGAGACTAAAAGCTGAACGAGGGGAAACAGTGCTGGTGACAGGCCCTCTATGGGGTCTTGGGATAGAGGGATGAGGGAGCGAGAGAAAAACGAGACTGAAAAACAGGGAGGAGGAAGGGGAACGTCTTGAAAAGCTAGACAGTCGGAGAAATGTGTATTTGTTTAAGCGAGTGCTTTTGAGTGGGTCCAAAACAAAGTGGAGGATTATAGAGGATCAGACGAGAACCTCTGTCACCCCACCCGCTGTCCTGCTCCATTCTTCCCACCCCTTTATCTGTCCCCTGTCAGCATGAACATCCAGTTCACGCCCGGGGGTCCTGCAGGAACTATGGGCCTTTGTGCTGCAGACCACATGCGAGAACACCCTGGTATATTATTGCTGAAACGACATTTACGCAATCTTTTTAAAGTGTAATGTTTGTTGGAGGCTGCCAGCAGCGTTTCCATTAGACCAGTATTAAACCACTGATTCCCATTTGGTCAGACAGAAGTCCATTAGAGATGAAGGGCCTGCTGCTGAATTTGATACAGTATTAAAACTGTGGCAAAAAAACTCCAAGGCAGGAAAACAACCATGAGAACCATAATTTGGATTGAGTCTGCTCCAGTCAGGGCCAGCTGGTACTGGCAGTCAGGAGATCAAATCCTGCAGTAGATTGAGCTCAACCATGCTAATTGTCCTTCCTCTTATCCAGTTGCTGTTTGTGCTAAATTTCACAAACACAATCATAATGGTTTATGGAAACACAGAGAAAAATGGGGAGCAGTCAGTAAGAAAAGCAGTGTGCCATATAATTTTATAATATCACAGTATCCACCAGTTTAAACCTCAAATTTAGCCTTTTCCCCAGTTGTTAGTTCCAGACTTAAAAGTATCAGCCTGTTGTTGTAGTCACTCAAAAATGTTAAAACTAACATGCAATTTGTTCAGATTCATTCAGATACAACCCACGTTGCCCAAACTATGTCCTAGAATAAACGTTGTTCCTTTCAGTCCAAATTAATGTTAATATAAGGCAGTTACACTTTTTTAGAGTCGGCCTCTGTTGTAGTGTCAAATCCTAAACGCTTCAGCACATTACTTCCAATTTCATTGTGGTGTCGTGATTATCCACTTTGCAGCTTCCTGGTTTTCACTGGCAAACCAACACCCACGGTCCAGTTTACTTTCATAGACGCAGCACTTTAGCCCCTCTGCACGAATAACAAGCAAATGCTGTTGCACTCACTTTTCCCATATTTGCCTGGTAGCGCGAATTTTAGAGTAACGTCCTGTATAATTCACTAAACCAGTCGGTTCGTAGCTTTGGATGTTGTTTGACTGAAGAACGAACTGAAGAACAGGGTCAATCAAATTCCAGGATGTTTGTCGACACATTATGAAGATTCTGCATCCCCTACGAAGCACCCCTGTTCATCCCAGTGCTCTATTTTGGAAACCGCCGCCTTAATGATTTATCCTCCCTTAAGAGCAGATTTTGCAAGCTGTGTGCCTAGATGCACTTTTCCATTTGTGAAAAGATGATTATGTCGGGAACTTTCTTGGGAGCTGTGGAGTCAGTCAGGTGGCTGAGGTGCGCCACTGCGGCAGCTGTCAGGAGACGTGAAACAAACGCCCCTCCAGCAGGACTCCCTCCCAACTTAATTTCATTAAATCTGTGATTTGTTTCTGTTTGTATACCGCAGCGCTGGAAAGAGGGAATGAGAGTGAGGAAGGAAAAAGAGGGCGAGAGATAAATGAATGAGTGAGAGCGAAGCAAAGTATGTGTGAGAGAAACAGAAGGCATCGGAGGAACGATTAGTGCGGTGGTATCCATCACTGGAGCTGCGCTGCTCTGGTCGATTGCCACGGACACTGAGGAATACTTCATCTGGTCCCAGCGAGAGGACTGCGCACACACACACACACACACACACACACAGATATTCATCTATTATTCTGTAGTGCGAAACTCCAACCACAGCCCCTCTACTTGTTTTTCAATCCACTATTACCTCCTTCTATCTTGAGTGTTTTCATTCCAGCCTAAATTATTTCCATCTTTTTGTCCAACCTCTTAACTTTTTTGCAGCGTTATAGTATTTCTACACTTTTCTACACCCAAACCTCTTCAATCTTGTTCTAATTGCTCTCTTCTCTGAAGGCCTGTCTGCAGTAACTTGCCATCTCCTTTTATTTTGCTAAAATGCATATTGCATTAGGTGGGGTGTGTGTATGAGTGTTTTTTTATGTTTGCGTAGTTCTATCAGGCACACACATATTTGTATGTCAGTGTGAATGCAAGCTTGCATGTCTTCATACATGCATGTGAGTCTGACTTGACAGATGTGTGTGTGTGCACCATCATAAATATCATTAAAATTACAGGACAGCACTTTGCACAGTTCACTCAGGCTATAAAAACAAAGGCAAACAGACTCAACCCCTAATCTTTATTTCATGATCGTACTTGTGTGTGTGTGTGTGTGTGTGTGTGTGTGTGTGTAGTGGTGGCACCATGTGACTGCACAGACTGCATGCTATGAATCTTTTCCTCATCTTTAGAGGGAAAGAGCTGATAAAATGGCATAATCGTATGTATATGTGTGTGTGTGACAGTGATGGCATGGGAACAATTAGGAATGGAGTGTGTGTGTGTTCAGCTGACCCCTCTGGTGAAAATGGAAGAATCATGTCAGTCACTTTTTCACCTCCTCTTCCTCTCAGTTTTGCCTTGTGAGCATCCTGGCAGGTTTTTTCATGTTGACAATCAAAGCGAAGAAAGTTTTATGGTTTAATTGTGATATAATATGATAATCAGTTATTATAATTAAAGCCCAAAGGTAATCATGTTGAAAGTGACTTTGTGGCTAAGTATGGTGACCCATACTCTGCATTTAACCCACCCAAAGTGCACACACCCGAGGCAGCGGGCCCAGGGGAGCAGTTGGGGGTTCGGTGCCTTGCTCAAAGGTCTCACCTCAGTCGTGGTGTTGAAGGTGGAGAGAGCGTTGGCTATTCACGACCTATGAACAAACTATGATGCTCGATTTTTGATCAGTGTCAAGCAAACACACACCAATGCAAAGGAATCTAATTATTTGTGTATTTTCCAGACTCATTAAATCCTGTAAATGAGGATTGAATTAGCATTTTCATCTCGACAAAGTTCTGATAGAAAATCTAAAGTTAATGCAACAGTAAAGTTTAAATGTCCAAAATATTCACAAAACATTTTCAGCAGATTCAGTGATGTTTCAGGTCAGCACGGAAACATGAACCACGATGTTTGATGTTAGGTTTTCTGTACTGCCTTTGCCTGAAGTTTCTGTTAAACAGCCAAACAGTTAATAGCGGGTAATAAAAACAGAGATGGGCAACAACTGCAAGTTTAAATCAGTCCATTGCTCAAGTTATGGTTCGAAGTAACGAAAACAAGAAGATAGAAAAAGTTTGTTTGCTGGCGTCAACGGTGGTGTCTGAGAAGGATTTATATCCCATCGGGGGCCAAGCCTGGCAGAAGGGAGACGACAGAGGCTGGGAGGTGTTTGGGACGGCGGTGCCATACATAAATCACCCACCTGGAAAAGCTACAGACTGGCATTGGTTGTGGCGAAGTGCCACCGACAAACAAGCCGTTTATATGCAGATGAGGAGGAAAAGGCACAGTGATAATGGCGAAGGAACTGGACTTTGTTTGTTGGAGCTCGCCACAGTTTGCAGGAGTCCTGACAGATGGAAGTGAGGAAAAGACGGATGTGAGTTAAGGGGATATACAGTACGAAGAACGGAAAAAAGATTTTCGAATCAAAGTTGTTGGTTGCACGTCAGTACTGTCAATAACAGACTGAACACTAACAGACAGAAATACACGTCAGGCAAGATAAATGGGTCGTGCATAAAGATGTCACTTTTGTTCTCCAAGTGTGTGTCTTTTTGGTGTGTTTAAGAAAGTGTGAAGACTGCATGTGTGTTTTCACTAAACTTTTGCTCCGGTCCCTTGAGTGGAGGCCTGAGGAGGGAAAGTTGGATGCAGCACCACACACAGCATGTTAGAGAGTTTTCCACCTTCCAGAGACCTGGGAACAAGCCTCAGCACGGACACATGTGGAAGACGTCAAATCCAGCAGCACAGCTTGGCCAAAGAAATAAACACTGAGTGATTTTAGCTTGCCTGATTGTCAGGGGTCAGTTTTTCACTTTTCCCCCCATTTACTAACGAATTGAAACATCCACAATACAGTTTAATGATCTGGGAAACTGCAGCAAACATCACTAAGACAAGAAACATGTAGCAACAGAAATGCAGGTATCTTTGGTGCGTGCCAACATTTTGAGCCCTGGTACAATGGGTTAGGTAGGTTTTTCTTTCTGCTTGCTGCAGCTGTAGATGAGGGTGGTGATTGTAATCAGGACAGAGGTTGTGGCATGTAAAACCAAAACAACAGCTCAAAAACACTTTCAAACGCTCCGTTAAACTGGGCTCTGGGCTGAAATTCTCTTTGGGTTCATCACTTGGAACATTAACTTTCACAACAGACCTGTTTAACCCATCACCGACACACGAAAATAGAGACTGGAGCAACTTTGACGATACGACAACTTAACTTAGCGACTCTAAGCCAAATGCAAGTGAGTGAAAACATTCAAAGGCTTTATCTTTTCTCAGCACTGATCATAGAAAGCTGAACACTTCGGGCATGAGGGGCAATAAACGTATAGATGTGTCCATTCACACAGACACAACATTCACAAATACGCACACACACATACCCAGAGTTGAAGAACTACATCAACACTGAAGGGGAGTTGAGTTTGGAGTGGGTCTGTGTCAGCATGAATATCAGGGTGAATATCAAAGCAACAGGGAGAGAACGGCAAAAAACAGGGAGAAAGGAAGTGACAACGAGAGATGGGAAGGAAAATGGAAGAAAGTAAACACTGGAAGCTTTGATAGTTGGGGCGAGTGAGACAGAGTGACAGGAATGTAGGGAAAGGGGGATGACTGAGGAAGAGAAGATGAGGAGGAGGAGGAGGAGGAGGGCTGGAAAAGTGACATTTGGATATTTCACAGGAGACAAACTCCAACCCAGGGCACAGCGATGACAAGCTCCGAGCGCTTATCACCACCACTGTCGCGTGGAAACTCACATCTGCAGAACGTTCCGGTTTGAGGAATTAAAAAGAAGAAGAAAAACAGAGCAGCTTTGTGGATCAGAGCAACAATGCAGTCACAACATGGGGTTTGAATAGCTGTAATTACTTCTGTCAAACATCAAAGTCAGTGATCACTGTAGCTGTCACTCTAATTAGCAAAGTGAGAGATATCACATTGGAGCGTACGAGCTTTTTAGGCTGCAGGAGTGTTACTTAGCAGGTGTGTTAGTGTGTGTTTTCTAAATATGACAGCAGATCCGCCCTCACTGTCTCTCTGTCTGGCTGTCAACCAGCTGACACAACCTGTTTCTGTCTCCGCTCTGAATTTAGACAAGTGGAAAAAATACATTTACACAATTTGGAGCAAACGAATGAGTCGGTGCAGGAAAAGTTAGAGGTGCAGCAATAGCATCAAAGCTGTTCAAATAAAGAGACGGAAGCGGTTTCGTTGCTCACTACACCAAACGCAGGACATTTTCATAAAGACGTCGTCGTCAGTCGGTGTCTCAAAGTCAGAATATGCTTCATATTTGTGAACATGCAAGAAAGACACAGAAATGCGTCTGTAGTTTGCAGGTGACCAAGGGGTGGAGCCAACCAGAGGCCGGCGGTGTGGTCCAACAGGGTTTGCATACACACAGATACACAGTGACATGTCAGCGTGTGTGTGTGTGTGTGTGTGTTTTCTTCTCCACACACGTTATCCTCCAGGATGGGTGGAGCTGATTTTTGGAAGCTGCATGTGTGTTTACTTGAGGTCGTGGAGGTGTGAGTGTGAGCATGCAGGCCAAGCAGTAACAAACACTGTTGTGTCTCATATGCATGTGTGTGTGACAATAATCTGTTACCCAGCTCAGTCAACAGAGGGCAGTCTAACGCCTCCCTCGTCCTCACATTCCTCACACATGCAGACACACACACCGACTCCCTTTTCTCCCCAAACCCTCCATCCCAGCGTCAGTTCTCTTTCCTCTGGTTTCGTTTCATTGTTGACCAAAGTCCTGACTATTGCAGGTGGGTCTGAATGTTCATGCGAGGGTGGTACACATTTTAAACTGCACTGAGCTTCATTTTGTTGACAGACCTATTTACTAATCTGGCTCTATTCGTACAGGTGGCAATGAGGGACAATCTTGACATGTTTAGTGTTGTTTATGGGCTATAAATAGCAGTGCATTAGCTGGTGGCGAGAGCTCCTGTGATGGCTGGGTGGATGGACTTCATGTCTGGGTGAAAACACGCTGCTGTTTTCACTGTTGCCATTAGGAACACGTCGTGTGTGTGTGTGTGTGTGTGTGTGTGTGTGTGTGTGTCTACACCAGCGTCTGTCTCTATTTGATTGTATTCCTTCTTGTGTGTGCTTGTGTCTGTATATCCAACGTCGTGTTTATAACTGAAGTAAATTCCACGGCTAAGATTGATTGTCTTCTGACATGCTATCACACCACCAATCTGTGTGTACATGTGTGTGTGTGTGTTTATGCATGAGTGTGTGTGTGCGCTCAGGTCTTATCATGAAGTGCTCCCAGTTTCCCCCTTTGTCACTTCTCTTTAAAATGTCTCTTTCTATTCACCCATTGTGGCTGAGAAGGATCCTTCCCCCTTTCACTCATCTTCTCCCTCTCTCTTTTCGCTCTCGCTCTACAGTCCTAATTACCCATACTCCTCGGAGTGGCCCCTCCTTCAGAGCCTTTGAAGTTATTTTAGCACAAATTCTACTTAGCTACACTGCAGACAAAACAAGGAAAAGGCTGCATCTGAGGGCCTCTGGAAGTGTGTGTGTGTGTGTGTGTGTGTGTGTGTGTGTGTGCCTTCCTTTCTGTTGATCGAATCACCAGTGTCTCCTGTTTCATATGTGTTTATATCTAAGTGAAACCAGCAGAATGAATTCTCTGTGTGTGTGTGTGTATGTTGGTTGAATTAAGGTAAAATTGAGTCCATACATTTGAGAATGTTTTGAGAAAGTATCTGTATATCCATGTGTGTGTGTGTGTTTGTATATGGTGCAGGTTTGTGTGTGTGGGCATGAGCACAAGCCTGAGCTCTTATTGAACAGCCTGTCATGGATCTATTGGCCAAAGTAGAACTACACAAACCATTTGCTTTCTGTGAGTCACACACACTAATACACACAGACACTAATTCATAAGTACACATATGCTTGAAACTGCAGGAACACATGAAGAAATGCCTGCTCTTGTAAACTAACACTCCCATAGCAGCATGTGCACGGTAGAGCTAGAGATAGACGCTATAATGACACAGCAGCTGGTCTTCATATTTTTCCATTTTTCAAAAGAGGAAAAACTCAAAGCTCATATTTTGGAACCAACCTATCAGCTTTGTTTTTAGACCTTTAGTGACCTTTGTTTTTACTTTTGTATTGACAAATCTATAACTGCAACCTTTCAGGTTCATCCCCCGCCAGTCCAAAACATGAACGAGCTGTGAATGTGCGTACAGACGATCGAGAAATTCCTCCTTTGCTGATTTAATGTGACAATTAAAGATTTTTCTCACATTACTTACAGGAGTATCAGCTTCTGATTCTTCTCTATTCATGACATTTCAACGTAAGATGATTCTGAAATATATATATTCTATATATATGTACATTCAGATTCATACTGTTGACACAGCTAATGGAAAACTACAGTTAAGTTTAGTTTAGTTTAATCAGCTTCTGTGCTTCAAGGTTAACAGCCAGCTAGTAAGTCAAACTTACACGTTTATATCAGAACCAATTCCCACTTTTTATGTTTTTTCACGCCTGCTTAGTCATTGTCACACACACACACACACACACACACACACACGCACACACACACACACACACTGGTGTGTTTACTGCACATTATACAAAAGGGGGGATCTCGGTAGTTTTACTGTCTTTTTGTCATGACTGTTAAAGCTCATAGCAGCAGTTAGTGCTTGTCGTGCAACAGGATTCCACATGTTCCCCAGTGATCAGAGTCACGACATGAGTTATGTACAGAGTTATGGAGTCCATGAGGAACTTGGACTTGGACTCACACAGGGGACTAAGGAACAGCTAATAACATCGGCACCACTGCCGGTTAGCTGCCTGTGTGGCCGCTGGAATTGAAGTCACTGATGATTTTTAGTGCCTACGCACAAACACATTGAATCAATCAATTTGCAATGTCGACATCATCAGTAGGAACCAAAAACATTCACACCCCCCTGGAGAACACTAACGTGAGGGGCCCTGTCATTGCAGAAAAATAACAAAAACTTCTTTACACTTTTGAACAAAGACATGTGCCTGTCAGAACAAACACAACAAACATAAATCATGTTTAATTTCAGTTTGACTTCACTATCAGACACACTCGCATCAGCAGAAAGTGACAGGACGTAAAGTGCGGCCTGCTCTTACCTCTTACCTGCATGTCTGAAACCGATGAAAGTCAGATGTAAGTTTCTGTCACTCAAAGCGTGTTTAAGGTTGTTCCTCTCTCCTTCTCACACACGTCTTCATTTCTAGGAGCTTAGCAGGGTGTTAATTATTCCCAGAGTATCTCAGTGTTTTGTCTCCAGGCAGCCTGGCGAAGGGAAACTCCAGGGAAGTGGGAGAGTAACAAGTTTTTTTTCACGGCAGAGAGATGGGAGAGACAATGGTGCTGAGGATGAGAGGATGAGGAAGAAAGTGGGGGAGAAGTTGTGAAACAATACAAAAGTAAAGAGGAGGAAATCACAATGAGCAGGGAGCACACCCCACACCCTCACCCGGGTGAGAAGACTGAATATCACCAATGGGAGCGCTAAAAGAGACTGGGAATGACAGGGCTGCTGGATTTATGAGGCAAGTGCTGAGGCGTGGGGGGAGTATTCAATATTTCCCATCTGACTCAGCCCCCTCCACAAACCAGACTCAAATGAGAAACACAAACACTTGCACTGTGGGCCAGAAACTGTACAATGGCGCTTGCTTTGTAATCCTGGAGCCGTTCCAGACTCTCATATCCTCCTGGTGTCGCCTCCTCTGAAAGAACGACTGTGGTCGGGAAGAACTGAAGAGGACGTCCTGGTTCGCCACACTAGATTACTGCAAAATGGTTCAGTCCGGCCGTGTATTGGGTTTGACGACGAGCTTCAATCCACCCCTGTGTCATCCTCACAGTTGGTCCTCCCCAGCTGTTGCTGTAGGACGCCCTGATGTGCCCCCCCCGCTGAGCCAGGCAACATATGGAAGCATCCACACACATGCAGCTCCACCCTCAGAGGCAGACAATAGCGTTCAGCAGTTTAACATTCCCTTTCACACCCACTTAGGCCCATATGTACCCCTGTAATAAAATACAGATCTGGACAGGAAGTATGACGGAGTTCTGGAGTTTTAGAAGAGGCACTACACGTGAGGAGTTGTTTGTCGGAGGCCGAGGCGAGACCTGTTGTTGTGTTTATATCACCACCACGAACGCGGCCAGGTGAGGGATGGGGTCACCAAGTTATTAAACTCCTCCATATGAGGATTTGATTGGCACATCACATTGAGGAATCAGAAATATAATAAAAACTTTACAAAACTTCATAATAAAAGTTCCTTCCATTTTTGTACTAAACAGTTTCAGCAGCGTAAAGTCAATTTATTCTAAACATTGTCACAGATGTTGTGTTCGACAGGTGGATGTCCTCCTTTATCTCCAGTGATTCCTGGAGAAGACTACCGGCACCATGAGGGTCACTAACATGTTCTCCTGTATCTTGTTTGCTTAAATAATGAAAATGAAGATGACGTGTAAACGTGTTTTACAGAGGGATGTATCCAATTTTGGTTTGGATTAAAAACAACATAACTCAGCCTGTATTTGTGCTAAGCTAAATTAACTGGCTGCTGGACATAGCTTCATCTTTCGCCTACAGACGTAGCAAGAAAGAGAATAAGCGTATTTCTCAGAAATGTTTCCTTTAAAATTCAACACTTAGGTTGTATTATTATTATTGATTATTATTATTTTATGCTGTTTTGAAAGGTCAAGAACGTCTATTCTGAGAACATTGTCATGTCTTTAGAAGTTGCTGATATAATTAAAGCAATTGCAAGACTTTTTGACAGACAACTGGACAAATATGGATGAATTCATGCAAACTTAAAGTCACACTTTTACATCAGCGGCCCCATAAATTGCATAGATCTATGCATTATTTATCCTTCCAGCTGTGTGTGATTTATGTACAACTAGGAAAAGGTTTCTCTTTCTTTCTGCGGTGATTGCTGTGGAACGTTTACAACCCCGATAGCATCTTGACTGCAACATTTAATCTTTTAACGACACTTAATTTGCTCAGTATGTCTGAGAGTCTCATGTTGTGTTCCTCCCAGCCTCGGCGTATGGTGTCTGTCAAGATGGAGGAGATAGAGCGGGATGAAATGTGTACAGATAGCACAGAATATATGATGTGTTAAAGGAATATTTATGTTGTACTTATCATTTCTCTCTGTCCATATCTGTGTCTGCTGCTCTCTAATAGACAGCTGGGTAAGAGAGGATTTCAGCATGTCAAGCAGAATCACATTCTCTCACTGGCTCCTGTCACTTGGTTGTTTTCACAAACAAATGCTCAAATGCTGACAAACACTCACATAAAGCACAACTCTCACGCACAACCAAATCAACATGCATGCAGATGTAACAAACAGATCTCTTATGTGTGTGTGGGTAGACTCACAGAGCACACACACACACACACACACACACACACACACAGTGTTGCTTCCAGACTGTACGATTATGCCGACAGCGTCCCCTTAAATTTGTCTGCGGCTACTTGGTTCTGTGATGAGTGAATGTCTTTCTCTGACAGCATATAAATCAGCTGATCCTTCCTTCATCATGAGACTAGTCGCAGAAAAAACTCTGAGGTTCACACTCAGCCCTAATTTATAGCATTTGAAAATTCATGGTCATATGTCAGTAAATCTAAAAATTTGAAAAGGGGCATTGAGTTTCTTTTTCCTTCCTTCTGCTCTCGCCAGTCACACATGCAGACACATCAGCGCGTGAGGCCGAGCATGTGTTTGTTGCAAGAACTGGGTCAGTGGTGACGTCACAGTGTTTTAAAGCGAGGCAGGGTTTCTTAAGAAGCTCCCAGTGAAGGTCTGCAAACTGCCAGAGCAACAGAAAACTGTCTGCAGCTGCACTGTGGTGCTGATCCGTGGAGGATGGATGCAACAGTGCTGAAGGATTGCATGTAGACTCATTTAAGGTTAATGAAACAGTCCAGCTGCTGCGTATCACCCTAGCCAACTCTTTAATCAGTGGTTTCCCAGGTGTGATGGGCCCCCTGCCTGCCTTATTGCTGCTGTGTCTGCTTGTTGTGGTTGTGTGTTGTTCTGGTTGCAGGGGCCTCAGGCGTGCAATGGCCTCATGGGCTGCACCCGGGCCCAGTGTGTCCCATGGTATGTTTTTGGAGTCCAGAGCAGAAACCAGTGAGAGGGAGACAGGAAGTTGATGGATGAAGGCAGCAAAGGGTTCTCTCCTCTCCGAGCACCTCAGTGTGTTGTTTTCTTTCTTGTTTCTTTGTTTTTCAGTGAATTAACCTCTAAACTCAGTAAAACTGTGTCGTTCGTCTTTTGTCTCAGACTTTGAGCCTGTGACTCAAAAGTCATGTGGTTCAGCTGTTGCCAGTAACCTAAAGGCTCTGATTAATGCCGCTCTCACTCATCTGTATTGATCAATCTGTCTGTGATTAATATTGATCCTTGTGTTAGCACATGACCCCGAGCACTGACCTTCTGCCGTGAATATGGAAGAAAACATGGTGGTGAAGTATCACATTAAAGAAGCAGAAGGAAAATCATTGTCTTGTCCAAACAGCTTTATTCTCTTCCCTAATCCATTCTTCTTCTATCTCATCTAAATAATCTGTTTCTCAAACGTTTCTCTTCTTCACATGGTCTTTGAATAATAAGTAAACTCTGAAATGAATCAGTGAAAACAGTCTCTAAACTACTTAAGCAGCAGCATATGGACAACAAAATTTAATTTCTTCTTCTCCTTTGTTCCCTTAATGGTATTAATGTTTTTGTTTTTTTTAAATTATGCTTGTGAGAATAATTTAGGGTTACATTAATTATCTATGGTGAGGCCATTACTACAGTGTATATGGATGTTCAGTGTGTTGGTTAGTTATGTTCATCCTGCACAGCTGCTGTATTTATTCAGGTCTTGGTTTTAGTGGCTGATTCAGGTCTTCGTATTGTTCTTGCTGTAGGGGGAAGACTGGTGCAAAGGTTTCCTGTCAACCTGGATTTTAGTTTCTGGGCGTTGTAGAGTAGCTTTGGTAGCTTTTACCTCTGGACACACTTGGCCATGTTGCTGCCAACAGGCCCTCTGATGCTCGTTGTTGCACCAGTTACTTCCTGTGTACGAGTCTAAGGCACCTGGGGGAACAGGGGTGGATTTTATGAACCTCCTCATGAAGCGCATCCAAAATAAATAAATAAAAATAAAAAAATCAAATGTCTGGTACTTGAATTCTTCGATTCAGTTCTTGAGCCAAGGAATCCAACAAACAAAACTCTCTGGCTGCCGGGTCCTGTGTTTGATACACAGACTCAGATTAAAGGGTCACTCCACCAGGTTTCAGCATAAGGATTTAGCTTTGGACTTATATTAATTCATAATAAGGCATAATGTTGGTGACTGAGCTGCCCTAAGGCACCCTGAGCTGTTAATCATGGACTCTAACTTTAAAATATGCATTTTCACACAAGATTTACCTGAAACATTTCACCTACAATGCTCACGAATCTCAGATATAGTGTGTTTAAACACACAACTTCTGTCCTAATTAATGTATCAGTGAAAAATAATCCTAAAGCATTTTGGGGTAAGGTTTTGCAAATATTTTTTCTTTTCCAAAATAACACATTTTTAGCAACTTGCTGTCTCAAAAAATAAGAGCAGCATGATGCTCGTATGAATCATCTGCTGGTTTCCTCAGTTGCTAGAAGCAATAAGCTCATATGGCTCGCCCGAGAAGAGCTTTAAGAAGCAGCCTTTCCTAGATATCTGGCAGCAGATCAATAAGTCACCAACACAGTGCTGCGAAGGTGAATCCACCATTGTTCTGTTCTGTTATGGGGAATGATTCCAAGAACAAAAATCTCACCGTGTTTTGTCATCACCCGCCTCCAGCCGTGTAGCTGAGCCCAGCACAGCTTTACAGCTCGCTCCCCCTGCCTTGCTCAGCCCTGGTTGCATGAATTATGGATCAGAGAAATATTCCTGGACCTGTTTTTAGAGTGCACTGTGGTTCTGGACTCTGTCCGGTCCTTCAGAACCGACCTGAGGACAACCAGATGGTCCAGTCGGAGCTGGGCCAACCCAAACAACACCCCTCCGAGTAGAACAAATCCAGAAATATATATATATATAAATAAATATTCATCTGGATGATAATGTGCAGGGGCTGGTGCCAGTATAAATAGAGAGCTCAGGGCTCTGGACCCCCTCTAGGTCGCTGTTGTGGCGAATAAATAGAACGCAGCCTTTGTCTATTATATTTTCCTTTCTCTCTGTCATTCCTTATAAGAATTTTTACAGCTTCGGTTTTAGTTCTATCAGTCATTTTCCTCCTGTTTTCGTCTGCTGCTGCTAATCTTTCCCGTGCACCTCTAATCTCATCGCATTTCTTTGTTCTTTATCATCCTCCATCTATCCTACTTGTCTCTCCCCTTTTGCTCCCCAGCTGTGTTGTCTTCCATTTTACATCCAGGGCTGGCTACCTGGATCTTGGCTGACATTTCACAAAGCTCAGCGTGTCCCTCATTGTCTCCCCCTTCCCTCTCGATTCCTGAACCGCCTCTCTGGCGAGATCTAATGAATTTTTTAGAGTGGAAACTTCCAAAATTTGACATCCAAAGCTTAAGTGAACATCCGTTGTTCCCTCTGTGGAACTCATGCGGTGGATGATGCTCACTCCTGGCCTGATGGCAGTGATGGAAGGGGAAGGTTGGGAGATATTGGTCTTGCATGGTTGCTTTCTCTGTTTATTTGGCCTGAACACACAGCATGGGAAGGTGAGATGGCTGTATGGGTTTCATGTTTGGCTGAATATATACGATGAGGAAAGAGAAGTGAAGGAAGAAGGAGGGGAAATGAAAGACAGACTTTCTAAGACTTCACTCCGAATGTCAAAACAGAAGTGTATGAATGATTTGCTGGGTGAAAGAGAATTCAGGATATAATTCTCTCCATCAGTCTAAACATAATGACTTCATATTTCTCACTCGCCCAGCCAGCTCATAAACAAACCGGGAATAAAACAAACATGTTAAACCGATTCCAAAATGACGAGGGCCTCTTGTCTTCCCTCTTTGAAATCCACTCTGCTCGGGAATAATTAAGGCGGCTTACAGCTGAGTACAAAGGCAGAACATTGTTGAGTTGTATTGTATTGTGTGTGTGTGTGTGTGTGCATGTGTGTGTGTGCGTGTGTGTGTGTGCATTCATTAGAAATTCAGGGAGAGACTGTGACACCTGCATGATATTCCAAAAACACAATGTTTGCATGTGAATGTTGCGTAGGTGTGTGTGTGTATTCTTTGCATAATTCTCATTCGTGTATGAGCGTGTGTGTGTGTGTGTGTGTGTGTGTGTGTGTGTGTGTGGGATAGAAAGAGCATCTCTGTCTGAGAGCATTAACAGCGAGCCCGTTCTCTGTATCTCAATGAGGGGATTAGAGGACTATTCATTAGACTATAGGTGACTAGCTGAGTCCATCCACCGCTGCTGCTCGTGTGCTGCCAGACAGGGAGGCCAGGGGGTAATGGAGGTAGCCAGGTCTCTACACTCTGTCTTTCTTCATCCCTCTTTGTCTCTGTTTTTTTCCTGCTGGCATCTCTGTCTCATCGCTTTCAACATTACTGGGAAGATCTTTTTTCAACATGATATAGTCAAATCCTGCTGCCTGTTTTTGGACTGACAGGAATGAAGTGGAGAGTAAAAGTACTACAGCTAAACTGTTTCCTGTTTACGACTCCTTTAGGTTCCTGTCCCATACATTTAAATGACGTTCTTAAAATGCCAAGGAACGGTGAGAGAATTGTTCGGTGTAGTAATGTCATTGCATTGGTTCCTTAATAGTGTTTAACATTTGTGCAGGTTGTGTCAAAACTAGTCGCTGACGTGTTACTGGAAATTTAACCGTAAATTCATCGAGCACTTTCTGAAGCTCATGATCTAATTTGCTGCGGCTCTAGTTGATGTTTCCCAGCTGAACATGCACAAACGTACAGTTTGTCTATAGGCCGTCGTGCTGAATGAACAGTGACGTGTAATTTCTTTGTGTTAACACACGTATGTGAAGGAAATCAAACTTTCTTTGTAAATACTGTAGTTTTCATTTTTACAAATCACTATAATTGGGTCTTTCCACAATTCTTCTTCACTTTTTTGGGACCAAGTGTTTCTGTTACTTTATTCTGTGCATGCACCACTTTACAGTCAGCACCTTAGGGTTCAGAGCACCCATAAGGGGTCAGGGTCAAAAGGTTGTGAACACGATAGGAAAAGAAAATAACATCTTCTTGCTTTGCTCTTTGCTTTATATCCTGTTTCTCAAAGGTTCCTCTAAAGCTTTTTTGTGAATTGCTGTAAAACTTTATCCGCACAGGCGTCTGAAACTGGAATTAGTGTAGAGGGAACCTCATTTCATTACAGTTGGGGCCCACTGCCCTAAACTACAGAGGTTTGAATGTTGTGTGTAAACACTGATGTGGCTGATGACATTTTTCAGTCAGAATCATTCAGTTACTTTTCTTGTAGCGTCGTGACTATTTGACTTTGTCTAGTATTTTGGTTAATGATCAAATCAATGATGCTCCAACCAGCCAACACCTGCTGAACATCAGCAGCATCATTGTGAGTATATTAACATGCTGACAATAAACTTTATAAAGCACGTTTCATACAGATTCAGTTCAAAGTGAAAGTTAAAGCCATTTACAGCCAGAATCCATTAAAACAAAATAAAATGAGATAAAAAGCATCTGATAATAAACTGGACACAGGGTGGTCTGCCTACGCTTTTGTCCTGTTACAGTCTTTCCACGGTGAATCTGTCTAAAACGAATGTGAAGCATCATTCCAGAAAAATGGTGATTGAGAAAAAGCCCCGGCAGCATTGGATGTGTTTTTCTGACAAGCCATAGGTTTTAAATGCGGCACAGAGCATCAGTGAGGCAAATGGAAAAATAACATTTGCCTGAGTGAGCCCATGTATATACCACTGATGGCAACATACGGTTTTTATTTGCCTACAAAAGAGGAAAAAAGAAATCCCCCCTGAAGTTTGCTGAAAGTACGTACTCTGTTCAAAAGATGATACGATAAGACAAACATCATGAGTGGGAAAGGAAAAACGTGACATATTTGTAGGTGTGCGAGTGCCAGAGAATCTCTTCAAGCAGCCCACAGGGATGAGAAAAGATCAACTCCACTGGTATCTCGTCCTCCTCCTCCTCATCATCTCCTTCTTTATCCCTCACGTCTCTTATTTTCTCCGAGGGCTCAAGAATGTAGACATGGGCCATGGGACGAGTGGAGACTGAGAGAGAAAGGGGGGATGAGACGCTGTCAGTTGATGAAGAAAAGGAGAAAGCAAGGGATGACGAGAGGAGGGAGCTAGGGACTCGTTTTGATCCCTGCCTCTTAATAAATCTGTCAGAGCAAGACAGAAAGAGAGCAAGAGAGGGAGCGAGATGGAAAGATGGATCTGTCCACAGAGGTCTGCTCCAGGTGGTTTGAAGTGCAGAGCTACTGTATTTCTCCTCTTCTTTCTTCTTGCCCTCCACAGATGCTCCATGCTTTCGTCTACCTGTTGTTTTGTGCCTATGTGGGAATGGAGAGCGCTGTGATGTGTCTTAATGCAGTACACATGAATTTTACATTTTTGTTGTGTTTAGTGGGAGTTTGCAGTTCAGCCGTCTCAGAACTGTCAAAATGATTCAAGGTATTTTTAACTGAAATTATTATTATTCATGAAACAGAAGATTCTAAAAATAAATTGAATGAATGACATTTTAATGCATTTGTACATTGTAATAACAAAACTAGACGTTTCCTTATTTAATAGCTCAGACATTCTTATTTTTGGTTGCTTGCTTTTTGTATTTATTGTAAATATAGAATCAGATGGAGAAGAACAATCCAAATAAATCCTGTAAATGTTGTTCACTCTGGATGTGTAAATAGGTGATTAACAAAAACAAGAAAATGATCATTTATAAATATGAGTTCAGTATGTATGTCATGATGAGATAACCCCAGATGACATTATTGGGGGTTATAGTTTTGAAAGAAAGAAAATAAATGAAGCCAACTTCAGTGTAACTCCATGATGATTAGTTTCTCTGTGACGCCTCATCATGTAATTTCAAATTTCAACGGGTCACTAAAAAATAAGGCAAATTTATTGGCATTTAGCGATAATAGGTGTTTATGTAACAGCAGGTAATGTGCTATTTTTAAATCACCTCGCACCACAGGCCATTAAATCAAGTCCAATTTCCAAATGCAAATATCTACACACTAATTGGATAATTAATTATCTCTGCTTCCACATGATGATTTTGTGGAGCTTCCTCAGCCCAGTAATAAGTCACCACTCATTTTACACAATATTACAAATGTTGTTCGTGGTTACCCCATAAAACACCGACTGTGACTAGGTCTGTTGTTTAAAATAAGCACTGTAATCTGGTCACATGCAGGCCTTTATTACCCTCCACCACCATGCGTGACAAACGTGACTGTCTGACTCTTTGTGTCTAAGAGTCTTGCACAAACGAGAGATATATTTCCTCCTCGTGCAGCCTCTCTTTGATTACCCCAGTACCACAGCTGACTTGACTTGTGTGTGATCTGCCAGTGCGTCTTTTTTCTCAGTGCCATCATTTGATTTACGCTCCTCGTTGTCTCCTGCTTTTCTTTTCTATTTTTCTATTTCCTGCCTGACATTCTTCTTCTGCTTTTACTTCTTTTACACACGTGTATTAATAAACACACAAATATTAGTGATTGCAATTTACAGTATGTTCTATCTTCCATATTAAATGCACGCTCAATATAAAACACAGAAAAATCTCAACGCTAATAAACTCAACACACACACACACTCAAAATCATTTCTTATAAGAATTGTGTTTATTGCCACTAGTTTATGGCGTCTGTGTGACACCATGACTCCCAGTTGGAGAGTAAACACTAAATAAAATGGATGTATGTGTGATGAGGTCACGTGTGTGTGTGTCTTGTTATGGCACTTCCTGTTGGCAGGCCGTATAACTCAGGTTAATGTTATCTTATTTCACACAGCTCTGAGACAACCTCAGGGAGTATATCATTTGAAGCGCACTTATTACTTTTCATTAGGCTAATGTGACGGATGGGGAAATTTACAACAAGGGAGGAGGGCACACATGCACACACAGTGACACACTTTGCCACAGCTCCTCTTTGTGTGTGTGTGTGTGTGTGTGTGTGTGTTTTCAGTGCATTGTGGAGCTTCAGATAACACTGACCATACAAACTTCTCACCCTCTGCTGGAATGAAGCTTATATTTACATATGTAAATAAATTCTTACTGATCAAGATGTTTGTGGGTCACACCAGGGAAACACGATGAGGATTCAAAGCACTGCCTAGGGCATTGTGGGTCTGACCCTTGACCCTGTGACAGGCTGAAGACAGGCAGTGTGTGTTACTTCATGGGGAAATGTCAAAAGAATCTTTAGTTGGACAGGATGCCCAGTGATATATACACTCACTCTAGTTTCCTAGATTCATAACACTTTGTTTTTATTATATTATGGCCAGAGTTTGGGAGTTTGGGCCGAGCAGAAAAGGATTTAAACATTCGGAATAACTAAAATGCCATTTACAGAAAACGTAACATCATTTCAACAGATAAATAAATCTTTGGAAATTTACTTTATTGTGTCAGAGGGGAGTCAGGGCTTCATTTGGCAACCGTGGACTCAAAACTTGACTTAAATCAAATCACTTGGTCCAACTTTTTGTTTCAGGTACTAGAAAATATATTCTTGTCTCATGCTCAAGCAAAAAATGAACTTAGACATGTATGAAGTTGCAGAGCTTGGAAGAAGCAAAGCTGCCCTTCCTTTTTGTGGTCTTACGTCACTGTGATATAAAACATTTTCCTTCTCATGCAGACACAGTGGAGGTTAGTGCTTGGCCTCTTTGTTACGTCTTTTCTGGAAGTCTCCCTTCATTGGATGCTTGGTCTGTAACATCACCAGGATCATACTCACATTCTTTCCTTTTCAGATTTTCTCAATAGAAAAACTATTTTGCTGTCAGCTGCTCCTTTTCTGTCTGGCTGCTTTGTTTTACTCTGCCCCTGCACTTTGCCCCTTAGTCTGTCTCCGTCCTCCTCCCCATCTGCTGTCCAGGCATCGAGGCCACTGATGTTTGTTTCCATCTTTTCTTTTCTCTTCTTTCCTTGTCCTCCGTACAGTAAACACCTGCACACTCTCCAAATGGAAAAACATGATGAATAGTGCCGTTGAAAGAGTGATGACAGCTCTGAAGAGCTCCCATTCACATGCACAAATACTGAGAAGAGGGGTGTGTGTGTGTGTGTGTGTGTGTGTGTGTGTAGGGGGCCAGGGTGGGAAGCACGACCTTAATTTACATTCCCATTCAGTCATTATCAGTCATGTTTGAGTATTCAAATTGTTGTGCTAAAAACATTTCAGTTTTTGAAATCCATTATCCATCATCCGTTTCTCAATGACCAAATCTTATTATTGCAATCATATTATTCCATTTTTGTCTCCGACTTGAAAAAGAAAAACTAGGGAAACTCCTGCAGTATATCATCAGATAAAGTGTTGGTAATTCATTATTACGCTTAATAAACAGCAGGCCTGTTAGCCAACCACTTATTTAAGGGGACTGTGCCAATGTTTTTACATGTTTCAGCCCATTAAGTACAAATCGTGTTTTATATTCTTGCTGACTGTTTTCCAAAGCATACAGTATTTTGGTAGATTGATTTCCCACCCTTCAGGCAGCCCCTGGTTTCCATTCATTTCGATGTGAAAATCAACTTGGAGAGACTTGAAGCTTGCTTGAAATGGGTAATCCATCATAGTGAAAAATTAGTTGACTTTACTTTTTCTGGCTCGGTTTGACTCCATTGTTCTCTGGTGCCACAGGAATGAAGTTTAAAAAAGTTTAAGCATAATCAAGATCTGAATTTTAAAACTTGCCTGTAAAAAAGTCAGAGTTTTATTAAGACATGTCCACATTTACATCGGTGTTCGAGCAGCTGCTTGTTAAAGTCTATAACTTCTGCTAAAGAGCAGCTACTGTGGCCACAAGCTGAGGAAAACTCAGACAGTTGAGCTCTGACATAAGAATTTGTGCCTCCAGATGCTTGTTAACATTGTCAGGAATGAAAATTGTGGCGTCTTTTACATCTTTACCCAGTTGGTTTAGAAACTGAAGAGGGTCTAGTTTAACCCTGACCAATAATGCAACCTCTTTACATTTTGTCAAACATTTTTATTACCAGCAGTGAGAGAATGACTGGATTACAATCATTTAATTCTTTATAGAGTTTTACATTGGAAGTTTTCCAGACTGAGGGAACTTGACAACGGTCGGGGGCGTGAGGTTATCAGCTTGTTCCTGAATAGCCCAAGTACAATAGTGCTGTCAACACATACTTCTGTTCTGCAAAAGGAGCTTCCAGGTGTAGTAAAAATAAAAGCAGACTTCAAGGGAGAAAGAGCAAATGTGACGTCTGCATTTTCACTGCTGGAAACAATCCCTGCTAAAAGACTGGAGAATGCATCAGATCATATGACAAGACAAGAGCACTGCACCATGCTCTAAAATACATTAAACATTAGCTCAGATTAGCATTGGCACGCTAAGGCTCTTTCACCTCTTTAACTGACAGTTGTCAGAAAATACTTAAATTAATAATTCTGACTATTGAAACCATCCACTGTGTAAAAGGCCGATCGTCAGCGTAGCCCCTCCCCTTGAAACTGAAAACACCTGTGTGAGTTTGTCTTTGGCCCAGTAAATTCAGTCCTTATCTAATAAACGATCACCAACATTTTTATGTGGCCTTTTAAATGAATCTCTCGTAACTTAAGTTGATAGCATTTTTATGACTTACCCTTTTGAACTGTAAATGGTGGAAAGGCAAAGAGAGCATAAATTTGACACTAGTCCTGAGCTCAGGATTTAAGGCAGATTTGTGGAATCAAACCAACAACCTTGCATGTAATTAATATCTTTTGCCTTCTGAGCCAGAAAAAATATTCAGTGCAGTTTTTGCTCAAACTTCATCTTGGTACAGAGGTAAAGCTCTGCCTAAGCTCCTAATCCCCCCTCCCTGAAGCAGCTGCTCTCAGACACATTTACATGGTTAGTCTGACATTTTGGACTGAGTCATGCCAACATCCCTGCAGCCATAAATACAACTGCAGCGAACAAAGAATCTCTCACATAAAGTATGAGAGCTATTCGAGTCTGTGTGTGCTGAGTCACTTTGGTTAATGCTCCAATAGATGAACCCGGGGCTCTTGTTTTGGCAGTGGGCTCTCAGAACAGTCACTGATATGATATACAGCAGCTCTTAATACACTCGCTGGCTTTCAAATATGTAACAGAGCAAATTAATGCAGTAGCCTCAGACAAAGACACCCAGAATTGAAAACCAATTTAATCAACCTTTGTCTATTGCTGTCATTTTTTCTCCCCTCTCGTTTCCATCAGCTGCCCCCCCTCCTCCTCATAGCTTTGAGATGGGAAAGCTGGGGTGGGCTGGAGGGTGGTTAAGTGTGGACAGGAGTAGAGCTGATCCCCGGCTCCATCCGTCGCTTTGCTGCCTGGAATTCACTGCAAGATCATTTGTTTCTGCAACATTATGGTGATGCAAGTTTCATCTTTGGCACGAAGTCACAGCAAATACAAGCTGAATTTTCTGCTGATAGTTTTCAATGTGTCGTATATCAGCGTTAATTGAAAAACGTTGCGTTCCATGCTGGATTGAGATCAGATCTTCATCCGAATCCAGAAAACGTGATCTGCCACTTAATAGCCGACCTCTGGAACGAATTAATATTAGTCAGAGATGAGGAAACTCTTCCATAAATCAGCTCTTTCCTTCTAATCAGGGCCTCACAGGGGAGAAAGGGTGCTCAATCACAGGATCAGAAGTTTGAAGGGCTTTTCTTTGGTGCTGACCCAGTGCAGCTCAGCTGAACCCGGGAGGAGACGGGAACGACACGCTGCTCCTCATTCTTCATTCCTCTCTTACTCTGCTTCTAATATTCATCAGAATCTCTTTCAGCTCCGTGACACATCACACACTTCTCATCCTAAACTGCACCGTGCCCCCATTTCAGGAAACCTGCTCGGTGCCTCTCTGCAGCTAGAGTGGATTGCCTTAATCTGACTAGCCTGGTGTGCTACACATTAATAGCGTGTTGTACACCGACCCCAGCGGCGCTGTCGTGTTATTAGTGTCTTGTCATTAGCGTGTCGCTGCCTGCCCTCCATCTGCTGCCCCACCCACCGTCTCTCCAGGGTGTTTCTGGGATACCTTCCCGGTGACCTCTGTGGCAAGGCTGAGCCTCTTAGCATCGCCGCCTGATGGCCATGCTTGGCAACATGACAAATCTGGTTACCTGAAGAAGAGCTGTGCGTCAGTGCCCTGTGATCTAATCTCACACACACACACACACACACACACACACACACACACACACACGGCTGGATATGAGCGATGGATGTTTGCCAGAACACACAGTTACAAACCCTGCTCCGACAAAGGAAGTGTGTATGGGTTGCAGGGGACATCAACATGCAGTAGCTACTGACAATATGTTCACGAACACATTCATAAACAATACAAAGACAGCCACGTGTATTTCTGGATTTCATAATACATACTCCCACTTATATTCTCTAGAAAGCACATAAGCAGCAGGCTATTGTCCAACACAACAACAAATATATGAAAAAAAGCTTTTATAAACCTTTTGTGGCTCCGGATCTCGCTGATAAATGGACTCAGGGCAGTGTCTGTTGGGACTTTAAGTTGGAGAATGAATCATTTTGAGGGTGTGGGTTAAATGGCCGCTACTCATTTCTGCTTGAGGCCAGCTACACTACCTGTAATCTTTTTAATTCTCTTTCCATCATCCCTTCCCACTTCTCTTTTTTTCACTTAGCTGAATTTTCTGCCTGGCACCAGGGCTTGAAATAGAATACCAGCAAAAATACATTACAAGAACAATTAAAGTGCCTCCCACAGTAATCTGTTTATACCCCCCTTCCTTTTTGGACTTTTTTTGTTCCATTGAGAAAGAACTGTCACCGTTTAGTGTATGTATGCTTCTGTGTCGCAACTGAGCTGCCTTCACAGGAAAGTGTGACTTAGCTGAGGAGCAGTGACAAGAGGAAGGCTAAAAGACAGATGATGAGATTAGGAGAGAGGGGAAAGAAAGGAAGCAGGGACTAAAAGGAGGAAGAGAAGGGATGAGGTGGTTTCCCCAAATGGAAATGCAAAGTCTGCAGATGTGCGACTGAGGCTAGAACTTGTCACCCTGTTTTTCTCCTTGCCCAAACTGACTGTGCCCAATAGCAGTGTTACTCCCGTTTGACCTTGTAAGGCAAAAAGAAAAAGAAACCTCGATATCTGTAATATTTTATGTGCTTATGTATTAGTTTAATAAATGTGTGAGTATGTCGGTAGGCCGTGAGACACAGTTTTCTTATTAGGCAGTGTTGCAATATTTATTAATTCAGATTTATTATAGCTCATATCTTATTTTTATACTTTTGCCCACATTCCTAGTGGTATAAAATCATTTTTACTCGTCCCATGAGAGCTGGAAGCATCATTAAAAAGCAATCTCGATTTACTGTTCACTTTGGAATAAAGCAGTTAGCGTGTATTATATAAAGAGCTGAGTGAATCAGGGACTGACTTTGAAGACAACAGGCAGTTCTTAGTTTTTGTTAGATGCTAATGCTAATGTCAGCGTGCTAACACCCCATAGTTCCAAATAAGGGATTTTTCCAGTGCTGCAGCATGCAATGATACTTTAAACCCTAGTGTACGTCCCATTTTGTGGCAAATTTGGGCCTTTTATTGTTACAATAACAGTGTTTCAGCAGACATGGCCAGGTCCATGAAGAAATGGCTCTCCCAATTTGGTGTGCAAGAACTTGAATGACCTGCGCACAACCCTGACCTTCACCCCATTCAAATATGTTTGGGATATGAGCCAGGTCTTATTACCCATCGTCAGCGGCTGACTTCATAAATACTCTTGTGGCTGAATGGGAGCAAGTCCCTGCAGCCAGTTTCCAAAACGCGGTGGAAAGTCTTCCCAGACGAAAATCAATAATACCAGTGTATTTTTGCTCATGGCTTTGGGGCAAATTGTTTCACAATCACTTTTAATAACAATTACTTACATGGAAGCGGCGGTGTGAATGTATCCACATGCTTTTGGCAGTAAAGTGTGTGATTTTCCAATCACCCCCATCTAGAAAGAAGAAACGCAAGTAAGTTTAAGGAGTGTTTTCTTTCTTAATGCACAAATAGTCCTCAAACATCCGTGTGAAAGATACTTTACAGTATTACACTGGCAGAATAACTGTAACCACTCCTATACACCAAATGGTGCAGTGTCCTCCTGTGGTCCACACGGTGTGACTCATACGGAGAAAAGCTTCATCATCTGGGCTGGAGGAGTTTGACATTCTCCCCTGTCTCTCTGGCGTAGCTGTCATATTTAGTTTCTGGTCCCTGCGGAGAGAAAATGGCACCAGTGGAGAAGGAGAGGGAGGAATCTCTGAAGGCCAAGCTGTCTGCTTGGGACCGGAGAGTGGCTGACGCAGATAGTGTTACACCACACCCGTGGGAGACAGGGAGATATGACCAGAGGGATGGAGATATTTGTGTGTGCAGAGAGAGACGGATTGTCACAGAGAAACAGGCAGATATAAAGAGACAGACACATCCATAATGTGATGTGGAAGATAAAAAATGAAAATCATACCAGTACTGTTGATCGGCTGTTGTTTTAGTGTGGTAAAACTGAAACAGCCCCGTCTGATCAGAATCATCCTGGGAAATCACTGTTATAACTTCATTAACCTGGATGCTGTGGACAGCTTGTTGGCCCTCTCCTACACTCCTACATTCATTTTTTAGTGCCAAATAGTTCCCATGCTCTTTCGCTCCCTGTCTGTCTCCTCTTCTTAACAGAGTGGGTGTCAGTGTTGGTCTGAAGTGGCTTGTCTACAGTACAATTGAATAGCGTCGGTCTTTCTCGACTGTGAAAAGACAGCAATGGCATTAGGCAGACTCAAGGAGGAGGAGAGACCGTGATGAGAGGAGAGATACTTGAGAGAGTGGACGAGTGGGAAGTTATAGGAATCGTTCGGTTGAGATGAGGAGTGCTATTAAAATGATTAAAAGGATGGGAAGAGAGAGGGTCACGAAAAGTAGAAAGTATGGAGGCATGGGGGGAAAGAGAATCAGAAGTGGATACAGGGAGCTCAAACTTCAGTAGCCTGATGCTCCCACAGTAAAGATTTATAACTAACCATGAAGTAAATTATATTAAACTGGATTAGGATAAAACTGAAAAACAATGGTTGGTAAACTCCAGTCCATCACTGATTCCAGCTACACTGCATTATTGCTCCAGATGCACTAATGAACAAGGTCAAATGAATAACTAGAAATGTGGTCAGGCCAAGAAACGTAAATGCAAACATTAGTTGGCTGGTAAAATATTTATTTCGGCTTAACCTTTAAATCCATAACACATGAAAATTAGCAGAATACACATTAACTGGGTTGTCAATAGGGCATCCCACCACCGAGTATCAGAGATAAACACTTACGTTCTCTGTTTTTTATACTTGAGTCAGTTAATCTTGTGAAATGGTAATAGATATCCCTTTCAACGTGTTTAAAACCCACTTTGTCAAACCTTTATTGCATTAATGAAAGCTAGGAAATGGGAATGTCATTAAATTTTCATCATCCCTGTAGCCTGGTCACAAATGGAATAATGGTGTCACAACTTTGAAAGTAGGTTTTCCCTGTTAAACTAGTCCAACCAAGTCAATTATATGGCCCAGTATCACGGATCACAAAGACGCCTCCAGGCCTTTCTGGCCTTAGAACCTTAAACTGGAAAGACCCAAGATTTGACAAATCTAGTGTTTTTTGAACTAGACCTGGGAAAATCTTTTTAGTTTTCAGACCTCAAACTCTTAACTGGAGCTTCGGTTGTGTTTGCTCGCACCATTTTTAGAGATCAGGAGACTATATTTGCTGCAGTAAGAGATAAGGTCCATTATACTTGTATTCA
This sequence comes from Mastacembelus armatus, assembly GCF_900324485.2. Lineage (NCBI taxonomy): Eukaryota > Metazoa > Chordata > Actinopteri > Synbranchiformes > Mastacembelidae > Mastacembelus > Mastacembelus armatus. The sequence continues at coordinate 511,029 of NC_046645.1, read as the reverse complement.
CACTGTACTGCAGATTCAGTTAGGGAATAAACTATTGCTCTAATAAATTTGGTTTAAGCCTTTTACGCTTTTAACTGCCCATATTTTCAGTTTCCACTCAATGTAATAAACTTAACAAGTTTAAATTAGTACTCTAATAAAAAATAGCACATATTCTAGAGTTACTACTGAGTTTAGAGTTACTCCGGGCTAATTATTGGCCAATACACCAAAAAGACCTCCTCTAATTGCAAAAGCCAGAAAGGAAAACTTCAAGCGTACACACATTCACGCTCTCATCCGCTTCAGCCTGCCAGGCCCACGTGCACCACCGAGAAAAGTGTCACGCATGTGGAGAAAAATGCCTGTAATATCAGATTTGGCAGAAGGAGAAGAGGAGGGAGTGGAAGAGAGAATGACGAGGAAGATAAAGAAACGAGCCATTGTACCTTCATCTTTAATGCTCCCAGAGCATTGTGGGCTGTTAAATGGACTACCTTCCTTGGTGTAATAAGGGTCATGATTTTCCCTTCAGGAGGGGGGAAGTGTAACAGCCACCTGGGGTGAGGAATCTAACCAGTGACTTTGCAGCTACTGGGCTCATTTTGTTTGTCTTCCTGTCATATTCTTTACCTCCCTCTTTCTCTCTGTGGAAGCTTTGACTCAGTGTGGTACTGGGTCGCCTCCTACTAATTGGGGTCAATGCAGAATTGAATTGTTCTTATGGGCTAATTTATATGTCTATTTCAGTTGACAGACAGGGGAATTAGGATTCTGCTCTACTAATCCTTCTTGGGTTTTGAGTACTGCTAATATATCGTGAACTGTCAGGTTTAAGCCCTGTCATTTCTTCCCCTGGTGCAATACTTTGTGATGTTGGCTTCTCTTTTACAGACAATAAGCAAATTAGTGGTTTCTGAAAGTCTATTTCTCTGCCACATCTTCTTTCTCTGGTTTATCTCTTTCACTCTGCAGCATCTCATAACCCTGTAAGAACTTTCTCTTTCCTCATACGTCGGCTAGCCAGCATCATGTACAGTGCTTGTTTCATGTGTGGCAGACACCATATGTTCTCTTTGCAGCTAAAGTTTCTTATCCTGCCTTTGCAGCAAAGTGAGAGGGGAGCATGGGCCTATTGTAGCCTGACCCCCTGGTGGGGTGTGAGGGACAGGGGAGAAATTGATGGGAAGCAGGAGAGAAGAGCGATAAATTCTAACAAGGGACCCTCCTATTGTCGCCATGATTAGAAAATGAAGCAAACTAATTACAGCCCACGTGTATGTTTGTGCATCGTCTCTTTATTTGTGCCTCTTCTCCCAAATGATACATGCACAGCCCTCAGTATAAGTCCTACTTACTTTAACCAAAGTCATCCACACAAAGTTCCCCTCTGTGAAAATGAAGGCGGCTAGTGGTGAACGCTCCATTTACACTGCAGTTGAGGCTTTTAGGCTGATGGTCTCATTCAAAGCATGAGAGAGCTTAGAGAGAGGCTTTATCAAATGGCTCTTGAGGAAACTGCATTAAGACAAGTGATTACAGGACCAGGAGGTTGTGTGTAATGGTGAAAAATGTTTTTATATTTTGCATCTGCTCGTACTAAGTAGTACCCTTCCTGCAGGCTTATTAAATAATTCAAGAACCAAAGCTGGAATTAGTTCTGTACTTTGATGAGTTACCTTAATAGGTTAGAGAGTACTGTAGGTTTGAAGGTTCTACTGTGTGACATTTTAAAATCAGTGAGATTATTAATATATGAATGTGGAAAAGGTGAGCATAGTTGGCAACCTATGATTTCAACTGAAATAGCGTTTTATCACAAAGGGCTATATGATGCATAAGGCCCAGAACCTCCATATCAAGGATTTTACACCTCATGGTTATTCAAATATAATTTTTAACCATTTCCAGTCTTCACTAACCTTAACCACATATTTGTTGTCACCTAACCACAACTATAATTAATTATAGTTTTCTTTAAAAAGTGTTCAATGAACACAACTGAGGGTTATTGAGTATTGATATTCATATAGCATAAATAATTAGCAGGGCCTGTAATATATAACAAAAACAGGTGTGAGCCTACAACAAGTGATGTTTTAGCCTCAACAGAAACCAGCTGTAGTATTTAGTGAGTGTTCATTTAAAGTTTATTTCTAAATGTTCCTAAATTTTCACCAGCTAGATGTTTACTCTTTATCTCTTCCTTCTTCTTTTAGGTTTGTTGTTGTCTCCATTAAATCCTAATGCTTCACTATGTTAACCAGCCAGTCACCAGTTGGTGCTGGACCAGTTGTTTACAGTGGGTTATTTCTCTTCATACATCGTCTTCCTAAGTTTGAAAATGATGCTAATGAGCAGTGAGAGTGAACCAAAGTTGGGAGCTGGAAAACCAAAGTAATGGGCTTGAAGACACTATGGATCTTTTGTAGTGCTTTTACAGACGATAATAAACTTATCACAACGAGCCCTTTCACACTAGACATAGTTATTTGACCTCCAGTTATTAAAATATAATTTATGGCAGTTTTGAAAGTTCACAGTTTGGCCAAAGGTCAAAGGCTGAAAATTGTGCTATAATCTAGGTGATGCCAGTGGAGGTGGAAAAGGATCCTAGGTGGCGATCTTAAGGTGATCTTAAGGTGATCTTAAGGTGAGCTTAAGGTGATCTTAAGGTGATCTTAAGGTGAGCTTAAGGTGATCTTAAGGCGATCTTAAGGTGATCTTAAGGCGATCTTAAGGTGATCTTAAGGCGATCTTAAGGTGAGCTTAAGGCGAGCTTAAGGTGAGCTTAAGGTGAGCTTAAGGTGATCTTAAGGTGATCTTAAGGTGAGCTTAAGGTGATCTTAAGGTGAGCTTAATTCAGACTTTATCACTAACAATAGTGTAAAGGTACATGGCACCATTCCTCTCAACTGTTGTTGTTTTCTTGTTTGTATTAATTACACCCATGCATTGCGATTAATTAGACAATAATACAATGATGTGTACCTCCTCCTCATTACACCACATAAATTCAGACGTTGAATTAACTGGGAGCACAGCGAAACCACATTCCTCTGTCCTCAGCACAGTAAACACACTGGAATGGTCAACTCACAGTGGCACTTGAATAGCAGTGCCAGATGTCCATCACCCAGCTGAACTATCAGTCTGTGGGTAAGAAAATATGGGTGGGACCAAGTGCAGCTCAAGGGTATTAGGTGTCAGTGTCTGGGGAATGTGTGAGTGTTAAAAACGGCATCTAAATTCAACAGGGTTTTCTCATATTGATTTTGCCCATTTATGTGTGTGTGTGTGTGTGTGTCCATAAGGTAGTAGGGAAGTGTGAGTGGATAAACGCTCGTGTGTTTAGCATTCATCCATCTGTATCACCTTCTGTGTGTCCAGGACAGGCAGCATCTCTCATTTAATGGGAAAATAATACCTGGCATACATGGATAATAAGCACTTGAATTCTTTCTAATGTCCCTTCTGCTCAATGCAGCTTTTGTTTGGACTCATTAGTGATTATTCATCAAAGTCCATTTCATTTTTAGACAGTGTGGATCCTGTTTGGACAAAATCTAAATTCCTTTAACGCACCATTATCAAATTTTTTCCCCATTCGGTTTATTTTCTTGCAATCGAAGCACCTGCCTGCTATTCGCTCAGCCGTTTAAGAAGGGAGAGCCCAAGCAGTGACTGTTGGCTAACAGTGTGTGTGTGTGTGTGTGTGTGTGTGTGTGTGTGTGTGTGTGTGTGTGTGTGTGTGTTAGACCGACGAAGTGAACAAGAACTGTGTGATTTATGTCTATTCTCAGTGTCTCCCAGTCTCAGATCTATGTGGGCCCTTGTCAATTCTCAACATATATGTGTGCACTTAAAATGTATATGGCTGTGTGTGTGTGTGTGTGTGTGTGTGTGTGTATAAGGGTGTGTGTTAAGTCCAGCTCCTGCAGCTGCAAACCAATGGCTTCCAGATGTCCATCCATCTTAAGGTAGCTCACATTGACAGGTGAACTCTCCACTGTCTGAGAGAGATGGTGACCATCATTCATTTTCAGTGCCTGCATGGCGATTAACTTTGACCACACACACACACACACACACAGTTGGACAAACAAGAGCCACATGCAAACTGCTGGCACACACCCATGAACCTCTACTTCATTGATCGTCAATCACACATTTACACATGCATTAATAGACACTTCCGTTCATCATCAGCCTCCTGCACATGATGGAGTTTTACTTCATCACATGTAAAAATAGTCTGTCCCCCTTTTTCCTCAGCCATAAACCCCTTTATGTGAGAATAAGTGAGCGCCAATGGAGACCAATTCATCAAACATATTTTACTGGGCCTCCGAGAAGCGAAAGAGCTAAAATCCCTCTCAAGAATTATCAGTCCTGTTTTGGATGTGGGACAAAATTCAAGGTGCTAAATGTGAGTTACGGCTCGCTACATGGCATTGTGTGAAATTTCACTGGTCTCAGGAGGAAGTGAAATGAAATGTATGGAGCCATTTCACTAATTTTATTTTTTACAGTGCTTACTCGCTTGTTAAATCTATTCCTTTACTTTTTTATCAGTGGGTGGGAGAGAAATCAAGCTCTAAATGGGAGTAGTGAGTGAAAAAGGCAGTGTGAGATGGAAAGTGAATAAGAAAGAAACGGAGCTCTAGTGCAGCCGTGTGTGCGAGGTGGTGGTGATGAAAGGACACTTCAGTGAGCGAGTGAACGGCCTGCCGAAGGGAAATAAGAGGGAATGAGAAAAAGAGAGATAGACATGGAGGAACATTAAGGAAATGAAAATAGGAGTGTGGTTGACAGGCTCTATGTTAGCTATTTTGACGCAAACCACAATGAGAAGGCAGACACACAGAAACCCGAGCACGCACACACATTGCCGGGCGCTCACACTGGATTTGGAAAGAGATGAACACATTTGGTGGGACACACTTTCTTGACAAACTCACACAAACACACAGCTTTCCACACATGTATGGCTCAGAATGTGTGTGTGTGTGTGTGTGTGTGTGTGTGTGTGTGTGTGTGTGTGTGTGTGTGCGTGCTGCAGCAGGTCTGTGTGTGGCAGTGTGTGCACCACAGTGGCAGATGCTGCCAAGCCCCAGCCAAATGATGGAGACGATAGCTAATTGCTCAATCAGGCAATCTAATCTGGCCAATCTCATTTTCAGTTTCGTCTCTCACCCACTCCCTCCTCTCCCACCTCCTCCTCTCCCACCTCCTCCTCTGCCACCTCCTCCTCTGCATATATTTCCTGACCTATCTGCTCAGCAGCTGCTGGACCGAACCAAAATGCTGAAACGCAGAGGGAGAGCAAAAAACACAAGGCCATGATTGAAAACTGTAGTTTTTTATTTCTCAGATACAAATATGAATAAGGCTGAATGCATGTAGACATCATACCTTTTGTCATTAGCAGTGAGGCCATTTTTAATTACCTGCATGCTATCAAGAACGTACATGTCAGAGCATGTGCAGTTCATGTCTGCTCTTACATCTCTGTGTTATCAAAGAGCTAAAAACAGATTTAATTACAAACACGCCTGGATCTTACATTTATTTAGAATATAGTTCATTTCAAACTGAGGTGGTCACGGCATTAAAAAACCTGTTGGTGTGTAATTTACTGCACCCTGATGAAATATATTCCATTCTCCAAAGGGAATTTTGTAGGTTTAGGTTTGTAGGGCGTAGACACAGAAACCTCTTTGACACATATCTGCCAACCTGGGTAGAGAAAACCACAACATGACTAAATGCCACCACATCAGTAAGTGAGACAAGACTGTAATCTGGTTAAACTGACCCTGACCCCAAACTGAGTTGACAGCATGGATGGCTTTGGAGTTTCATTCTACAAACCTTCATTGTGTTAATAGTCATTTTTTGATTGAAAAAATCCCAAGCCTGTATGTGAAGAAAACAAAAAGCAGATGGCTCACCTTGTTTCTGTTACGATCATGTTCCTCTTCATATTTCATTTTCCATGTTGCACATTCCTGTTGCTTAACTTGCTACAGATACTTGACAGTATTTACCTCTCATGACCAAATTCACCGCCGGCATTTCTCTATTTCTGTTTCTCTTGTGGGAACAGTACATTTTCTTCATTACGATTGGCTGGCAGAGGAAAAAGCAGTTGACCTTTCTTGCTGTTTTTCTGGTAAGTTGAACATTTTTCACTTTTGGAAACGCTCTGCTCTGCCAAAAAAGCTGATGGGTGCAGCGTCTTTCAAAGAGCACCTTGCAGCCGCATCCCTTTGCCTGTCGTGTCAAACAGGCAGCCATAGATGGGGATAATAATAAATACTAACACCAGGAGTGTGAGTGAAGAGCCAGATTGTCAGTCAGCCTTTCATCCATCAAAGTAGTTCCATTTCAATCCATTAATGCCAGTTGTCTTGGTACCTTTGACATCTAACAGATTAATTGTAGGAATAAATATATTTTTGCAAAATGAACAACAGCATGACTGGTTGTTTATTTTTTTAAAGGTGCATTAACTACAACTGCATGATAATCTGTTTGAGCTCTGCGTACTGGTCAGTTAACACCAGCTTTGGACTGCAGGCTGCATTTTGTTTGCATGAATAAAATGAAACCGTGGTTTTTGTCGTAGCTTCGTGAAACAGACTGAGAGCAGCAGGGAGTCTACGGCCTATTGTGAGTTTGTTTGCAGTCTCACTAGACCCTCTAGCAGCCAGTGTGCAATACCTTTAAACATCCACCGTGTTACCTTCACCCCCCAACATATGCGTACCTCCTCTGATAGCGTGTGTGTGTGTGTGTGTGCGTGTGTGTGTGTGTGTGTGTGTGTGTGTGAGACACCCTCTTTGTGAGGTCTCCTGGGTGTATCAGTGATGCATAGAGGGGCTATTAATTACCCCATCTCTGTTTGGTGTATGTGCATTTGTGTGCATGTGTGGTAAACTCCATATGGGTGGGGAGACTGTGCGTGACCCTTCACATAATGTTGCACCTTATCACCCAGGCACCCCTCTCTGGTGACATGGGTTAGAAGCAGTCATGCATATCAACACAGCTCAAAGCTCAAACGTCACACACACACACACACACACACACACACACACATCTACACACACACACTCCATATGGAATAGGACAGAAAACAATCATGTGTTTTCTCTGGGCACACACAGCTCAGTTTATGACACAGGACTGTGTTTATTGGTTGACACAGAAAAACAGCTTCTTGCAGAATAGATGCATCCACATACATACACAAACAACAGATAGAGCTAATCACGTGTGTGTGTGTGTGTGTGTGTGTGTGTGTGTGTGTGTGAGGAAGAGGACGGGGTTGCACAGAACAGCAGAGGAGCAGAAGAAGCAACACGCTTAATCAGAGAGTTAGTATGAATTTTAAGTGTGAACATATGTATTTGTATGTGTGCTCATGTTTATTTGAGTGTGTTGATGTTTTTAAATCAAATTATATTAGAATATGTGAGTATACAGCATTAAATTATGTGTGAATGCATTTATGCATCTGTGTGTGTGTGCGTGAGCAGGGACACCTGTCTGGGAATAACAGGGAGCAGAGTGGGGATGTGATCAGAAGATGAGTGTTTCCAAATGCCGTTCTGTCAGCGGCGGCATACAAATGACATGTGTTTGACTGTGGAGGACAAGGAATCTAGGGGGAAATCATCATAGGTGTGTGCGTGTATGTATGTGTGAGAGGGGAGGGAACACGTGTGTCCCTAATGTCCCATGTGCCAGTGATTGTGTTTATATATCACAGGTTGGTGCCAAATTTCTGTCTGTAAGCTATATATCTGGGCCTGTGTATTCTTTGCTCTACAGAGAAAATTCCCTTTTGCTTTTCTACACTCCCAGTCGTACCTTCTAGGTATGCTCACCATCAAAAATCACTAAACACAGCTCTGTAATATGTGGGAATTGTAGGTCATATGATCAGAAACGTTACTGAGTGAGCATTTAATCTGTGTTTAGAGAACCAAAGTGTCACTGTTATTTTGTTTCTGTATAAATAACTTGCAAAACACCTCACCGTCCCCATATGAAACCTATAAAATCCATTAAATGAACCGCTTTTATGCTAAAACATTGACATTTTAGATACACAAGCTTCTTACCTGACAGCATCAATTAACATAATTGCTCCCCATTTATATTTATGTTGCCCTCCATTAAAGGCAACTCATTTTGTGATATGCTTTAACACAGTTTATTGCTGCAGAATGGAAGGTAATCACCTCATTTCATTTTCTGTTTAATAGAAGTAATGAGAGTCTGGTAGCGAAGAACCATTACAGATGATTCGTCTTCCATCATCGTCTGCTGGCAGCTGCTGAGAGATGATCGTGTGTTTATGTCTCGACGCGTCACGTCATGTAGATTTACTGTATGAATATCCAGGCTCAGTAGATAAAGCTACAGTGATGGCCGGTTAATAACGGCTATTGATTCACGCTCTGCGTACTAACGTCTGACGTCGGGTCGTTGTGAGGAGTGACATTTGATAAGCAGCACCTCTGAAGGCATCTAGGACGCTTGCTGTTCTTGGCATTGGGTCTTTTCTAAACACCACTGCATTAAATCATAGACATGAGGTTACACTGCAGCACTTAACCCTGGGTTGGGTTTGTCCTGATAGTTTTACACCACATGTAGTGTATATACACTTCTCACACTGATTAGTGAAGTTTTAACATTGGCATGAAGTAGGAGTTGTGCTAATTAAGGTCAACTGAAATCAAAGTCAAGTCTACACGTTTGTCCATGTAAAATAGGTTTAAAACCCCAATACTGTATGTATCATAAGCAGCCATTCAGAAGGGGGGTAGACCCTGGATAGTCCACCTTACAGGGACACAGAAACCCCAGAGAAATATTGGACAATTCGGGACTGTCTGTGTTTTTTTGTTTTCTTGTGAGAGTTAGATGAGAACGTCAATATCAAACTCACACCTGAACAGTAAATATAAACCTGGACTATTAACATAATATAACAATTTGTTATTTTTGCTCTGGGTTTCAGAGATGCCACTAACTTACATATAAATTTTGCTGTGCTCTAAATCTGTGATTGGTGTGGATGGTAGTTTAAATGCAGCACTATCTTTCTAAAATCCCAAATAGAGGTATAGTCACACATATGGAAACAGAAACACAGAGTTATTGTCACTACTGTAAATACAAGGAATGTATATTTCCTTATGCATCTACTTACAGTATTTCCTAGCTTTATGTAAAAATAATTATTTATAGTTATTTCTATATTTTTTAACATTATCAAATGTGCAGGCTCAGGTTGTGTTTACCACTTCAATACTCTTTTGTGTGTATGTTTTTATAAGGAAAAATAAAACAGGCTGTATTTCCAGTTACTATAAAGATGTTTTTTAATATGATGAAGTAAAGGTAAGTAAAGTAAACATAAGGGTAGATATCACTCTGAATGGAGACTTGTTAAACTCAATGTATTTCTGAGATAATCTACATTTTGGCCCTTGTAGTCACTTTCCCTTGAGTCATATCAAATTCAAAATATACCTCAGCAGCTCTTTTTTTCCTTTCCTATATATATACTGTAGTTCAGGAACACTAAGAATAACACTCACGTCTCAGCTTTTCCCCTGTAGTGTTAAATTAACAAGCCCTAACTGTGAGCACGACTCTGTACATCCAGCGGCCTGCTCTGCACATTTGTCACAGGAAGTCAGGATGAGAAGGGCGTGTGTGTGTGTGTGTGTGTGTGTGTGTGTGTTGTGAATATGTGTCAGCAGGGCAGGAAATACCACAGTTCACTGACAGTGAGTGCTGCTGATGGCTTGTTTGCCTGTAGTGAGTGTGCATGTAATGTTAAAGCATGTGGATATTAAAGTCAGTATGAATGTGCCTTTCCTATGCATGTGTGAGACTGACTGTGTGTCTGTGTGTGTGTGTGTGTGATCTCCACAGACAGCTGGCTGATCTTGCTTGTCACACACACTGTTCCGTGGTAAATAAAAGCTTGAAGATGATTGATGATGGCGGCCTATTTTCATGAATCCGGTTTTGTTTGTGTGTGGTATGCAAGACAACGAACAGCGTGAGACTCCCATATTCTCAGCCACATATGGTGAAACCCCATGACACATTACAAACATTCACATCCCATAAAAATCACTGTTTAGAAGGAAACTTAAATTAAAATCAGTCCTTCTCTTCATTTATCATACTGATGACAATTTGCTTGCAAAACCACCTATTTTTTTATTTCCTGTTACTTAATGGAAGGAAATAATCTGAATCATTTCCCCATAAACAAAGTTGTATTTTTGCTTCTCTGTCATGGATCGAGCTCATAAAAGCTTTTCTAGTTGCTGCTCTTAAGACTGATGTGTTTCCTGTCGATGCTCTGTCTCAAACAAAAGGAACTGGAAACTGAAGGGCTTTCATTCTTCAGCGTCTTCATTGTTTTTGGTCAGTGTTGCAGTTCTGTGGTACGACAGGCTCTGAATGAAATGCTGTCTCCAAACTGGTGCAACACGTTTCATTACAGGAGTCACCCATGCAAACGGTGCTGATGATAATAGTGACACTGTGTAAATCAACACTGGCAGTGTGCATGACCTCTCTGCACCGGTCACAGGGCTCTAACCCTCTTAACTACTCATGCTTCACTTTAAAGCTTTAGCACTTTCTAAACACATCAATTCAAAGTGCTTTATACACTTTAGTCAACAAATGCATTATATAAGATATTTCCACACCCGTTTACAGCCAAAGGAAAAACAAAGGAACAATTGGGTTCTGTTAAAGATGTGAGAGACCCTTACTCACTATGCCACTGGCACAGACACTAACAACAAGGAAATTCAGCTTTGGACACATCCCACCTTAACAGTGCGTCATTTTTTTGTAAAATGATCTCATGTTATCATTAGCTGATATTTATGTTTTTACTGGCCTTTAACAAACAGCATTTCCCATGAGCTAAACAGAGCGAATGTTCCAGCTCAACAGAAAGAGGCAAATCCATGAGCACGTTGAGGTTTAGCCCATATATGGCCTTAATAACAGCAGTAAATCGGAGGGTGCTGAGGTTTTTAGACAGCAGAAAATACAAATAGAAAGTTACCAAAACAATATCGGAGCCAAATACCTATAGTTCTGCATTTGTAGTTTCTCTTTTTAATGAAGCTGAGGTTTTCTTTGTGCTCACAGTTTGAGTTATGAAGATTTCAGTTCCTTCTAGTTAAATGTAGTGCAAAGTGAATGGCATCTTCAAATATGACAAGGAACCTCAGCAACATGGTTTTCATGAAAGAGATGAATTAGAGATGCTCTGAGTTAATGAAGCTAGTTTAACAAAGATCACACAATTTTCCTACTGACTCTTTCACAGACTGAACATCTTAAATGAATTTAATGGTAGGTTTATGGAGCCTATAGCTGCTGTAATGATGTTACATGCTTATTTCTGCTCCCTGGCTAAGATAAAAAGCTAAACTTTAGAGCTGCCTGACCTTTAACAGATTACAGGTCACCTGTTTACAGGTCACAGCAAAATCCAAAAGACACCCCTACATGAACTGCTTTACTGAAAATGTAATCAGACTCCATTCACTCAATTACCAGTTTATTAGCAAACGCTAATTAACGCAGTCTTAGCTTGCAGACCACTAATCTCTACATTACCTGATAAATCGCAGTATGTTTACTGAACTAGCTGCCACACATCATGAAACCCGCACGGCCCAGAGTACTATTTCCTAATTCAGCTAAAGTCATAGCAGCCTGAGGCACTGTGTTGCTTCATATGTTTGCAAGACCTCTTTTGTCAGCGTCACACACCTTCATCAATCTTGTCTGCTTTCATCTCCTTCCCTCTCTGTCTGTGTTTGTCCTTCCATCTCACTGACAGCATCACTCCATAACTTCCTGGCTGAACCTTGACCTCTGTCCATTTTGTTGCTGACAGAAGCCAGGCATGCTGTCGTCTCTATCAGTCAGCATCTGAGAGGACACACGAGCAAAATGTAGAAAAAAGGTGCATGTAAATGTGTGTGCAACATCGTGCCAGGACAGAACTCTCAACTTTTCCTGTTGTCGTTGTTGTTAGTGCATGTAAAGGTAGGGGTTACACAAACTAGCAGAATGTGATACTGTAAAATCCCCCCCCCCCCATATTTTCATCAGATATTTATTTTGTGAAGTGTTAGTGGACTTTTTTGAGTCCACTTTTCTGTAACAAGCCTTGTCTTGCTTTCCTACAAGCCCCTGAGAGAGTAATAGTAATAGCATAGGGGCAAAGACTAAGTTTTTCCAGTCAAAGAAAAACAAACTCTATTCCCCTTTCTTTAAATGCAACATGTCTGGTAATGCTGGAGAATGTTATACAGCCTCTTTAGCAATTTCTTTCTCCCTCGGAGCTTGTCAAATTTTAGTTGAGAATGGCTGCACTACAAGAAGGCTTTTATTTCTTTACTCTGAGCCACCACAACCTGACTTTAACTGTGGTTTAACATTAAATAGCTAGGACCTCCGGTGTATTTAAGCACTCCTATACTAAACAGTTTCCCTCCAGCATCATTGTTATTGAACGTTTTAGTAAAGCTTCATTAGAAATCTCAAGCCGTTTATCCAAATCCTCAAACAAACTTTATGTCCTGTATTTAGAAATCAGCAGGTGAATCGTGCAAGTGAGACTAAATCATTTGGTTTAGTCGAGAGGCTTCGTCCTCACAGGAGTAAAAAGTCTGTGTGGATGCATCACAACACTATTCTCTTTATGTTACATACAGCTGTGTAGCAACCAGTTTACACACAGCAGTAAAGGTCACGTACCAGTCCTGTCCCCAATAAGGTCCGAGGACAGTAAACACTGTTTCAGCCTGATGTGTGACTGTGGAGAAAAGTTGTGGTTTGGTCAAACACTGAAAAAAGTAAACTGGTCACAGTTTATTTAATAAATAGGTTTTAAAGACGACAGTATCTACCTGTGCTGTGATTTACCTAAACAGAACCATAGGAACATTCCTCGTGGTTTAGTTGCTGGAAGCAGATACTGAAACAGAACAGATGAAATATGTTGCCAGGTTTTGCAGACACACAGTCCAAACCTCATGGGACTTTGCAGATACATTCATTTTACTTACGCAGTAAGTTATTACTGAGTCCAGATCTGTTCTTTCAGACCACATCTGCTCTTTTATTTTTTAATCACATTTTTACATCTTCATGTTGACGGAGTTGCTTTGTCTGGCTTTGTGTCATAGCAGTTTCTCTGTTAATGTGTTTGTTTCAGGTGGCTCATGTTTACCAACAATCAGCATCGCCTGCAAAATGTAAATATTGCTTTGCTTGTACCAGCCTGCATGTGCCACAGAAATAACATCTTATATTATCTTCACGTACACCTGTGTATTACAGTAAAGTGTAGACAACTGGTAAACACCTTCTGCAGCACACAGGAGGAGAATGCAAAACAATGATCACGAATTTGTCATTTCAAGCAAGGAAAGTCCACACGATACACGACGACATGATCACCACAGTTTTGTCAATAAGGGAAGTGTCCTTTGATATTTCTGATTTGTTCCAATAAGACAAATAACATAAGACACATTAGTGAAACATTAGTGATAGTGAGAGAGACACCAGTGCTGCCAGAAAGTCACCCTGTAAAATACTAAAAGACTCTTAGCTCTCAGTGGCCAAGCCCTGTCTCTTCCTCATGTTAGCATGTCCCCCCACAGCCTGTCTCTGGTTAATGCTGGAACAAGTCTCAGAGGTAGTTAATCTTTGCACCAGTTGTTTGGACAGGCCTCAGCCCTGACACTGCACGCTCCTTTTGTGCCTTTCTACTGGACACCAGACTGCATCAATCCAAGAAGTGAGTGGTTAGAAAAAATATGTCGGAAATGTCAAGATCAGGCCAGACAATGGTGCTGCAGGAAGCTCGGTATTTGTGTAACAGTGTGCACATACATTAACGCGCTGGAAGTAAAAGCAGAAGCAGGAGTAAAAGTCTAAATACTACAGTTATTCATGAAAGTGTGTTGTTAATGACTGGATCAGGAAATTTGCCATCTCCCCAGATTAAGGTTCTTGATTGCACATAGGAAGGACAATCAGACCCACACAATGCAGCAGCAGCAGCAGCAGCAGCAGCATGCATCCTGAAGCACTTCGTCACCTCCCAGCAGAAACAGACTGGCAGAAGAAAACCAAGAGCGTTCTCTTTCCAAGTACAGTCGGATAATAATTTGAATTGGCAGCCGGGCGGCATGAAAAATTAGCCAAAGATCTGGAGTCAAGTGTTCCAGTTTGGAGAGACATAAGATGACTCCTTCCTGCACCAAATCTCTCTGCGCTCCCATTTCTTTTTACGCTGTCTTCCCTCATGCTCTAAGCCTGACATGTATGTACACACATAGGCGGGTGCATGTGTTGTGACACATGCAAATAGGAACAAGTTGTGAATTTCAGCAGCTAAATGCAGAGATGGGAGCATCGGAAAAGAAACGAGAGATTGATCTGCTGCCATTTATATATGAGTGGGACTAGGAATTGCCAGTGGCTCCAATTTGGAGAGACATGAAGTATAAACTCCTGACTACTTCTTTTGCTCGCTCCATCGCCATCTGTTTCACTAAACTGACATCTTCGCACATACACAGCAACAACATCAGTGTTTCGGATACTATAAAGTGTGTGTGCACGCGTTTCTGTCCTTATGGGACCAAATGAGGACCGAGCAGTAAATTCAGGCCCTCGCAAGTATACAAATACACCTTAATGATGTGTTTGCGTGTCCGTGTCCATAGGCGCACAGGCTGACATGCTTTGGTATAAAACCAGCTTATGCCCTTTAAATTGAGAGCTTTATGTTTCACCATGTCAGGGTCAGAGCAATCAGAATTATGGGCTGTCACCACGACAGTGAGTGTGTGTGCAGGGACGGATACAGGGATGTGGATGGCATTAATATTAGCCCCACTGATGATGCTGTTCCCTGTGATGGATGTTGGAGATGGGCAGAGGGAGAGTCTGGCAGGGACTGTGAACCAAAAGGGAAAAAATAGAGACAAAGGAGAGAGAGAGACGCTTCGATAATTGGACTCAGGAACGTCTCTTGTCTGCACCTCACTGTCTGTTCATCCATCTGTCGGCACCGCGTCCAATCACAAGTGTCCTCAGCTTGGCCCTACCTCCAATCAAATGGCCAGTCGTCCTGCTGTCTGGACATGCAGTCATTACCCTGGATGTAAAAGAGAAAGGGGAGTGGAGAGCCAGGCTGTAATCATATACTGTAGGTGTTTTGGGTGTTGGCCTCCAGTCACACACACACACACACACACACACTCACACACACACACACACATATGGTCCTACACACACACTGAGGAGTGGGCAAATCCTGGGCGAACAGCCTGTGATTGCCCATCAGGAAATAGTGCCTTGGTGCAGTCTAAGCTCTTTCTTCTCTGGTTTCCTCTCTCTAAAGCCCATTTGGGGTTTTATGGCAGAATTACCTCGTGTTATTGGGGCATTTCTCTGCTTTACAGAGTCGTAAGAAACAAGCTGAACAAAATCTGTTTCATCTTCATGTCTGTCGTGAAGCTTTGAGGAGCTGTTTTATTGATGACACAATACAGTAAATACTTTATGCTCTTGTCGTTGTGTCTAAGAGCGCTGCAGGAAAGTCACCCTGTAGTTATAGGCTAGACTAAATCCTCTATCATTCATATGGATTGTTTTTCAATGCGTTTACATCTGTTTGCATTGTGTGTGTTGTTTTAAAGTATATTTATGGGATGTAGTTTTAAATAGGTTCAATATGTCAGAAAAATGATCAATAAGAAATAACTATAGTAATGATAAGTTTGCTAATTTCCATTAAATCTAATTCTATTAAATCTAATAATAATGATAACTAAGCAAAATGCTGGTAATGCATTACTGCAATCTGGGTCATAATTAAAACCTGACGTACAAAGCACTTTTTTAAAATCTTGAGGGTTAAATAAAGGAATAGAAAAATATATTTGCTATAAAAAGAAACACCAGAAACAAAAAGGGCAGAAAGTCGTCTCTAAATTTTAATTAGTGCAGTACATCAAAGGTAAGGAAGAGGGTGAAAATCACTAAGAATAACAGATATTAGAGTTTGGTCTATTCACCAAACAGGTTCATTACTCAGGAATCATACGAGCTGTTTATATGGTTTCTTTGCTGGGCCAAGATGTAAGAAAATCATGTTGGTGGCTGGTTGTTCTTAGCCAGGATGCCATTAGCTGCTGGTGTTTGCTGGTGATAGAAGTGAAAATAACTGTTTTTGTGTTTATCTTTGTGTCGTGGGCCCAAGTCAACAAAACAAAATGGACGTTAAAGGCAGATTAAATGAGTAGAGAAGGAAAAGGATGTGTAATAGATGAATAATGGACAATGAGGAAGAGAAAAGACAAGAGAGGGGAGTGACACCTAAATACAATGAGGGGAAAAAAACAGAAAAGATTTCCATCATTCTCGTCTCGTTCACGCTCCAGCACAGGCCCCGGCCTCTGACGGCGGCGGTGAAAACATCCACTCCCACAATCAGCAGCAAAGGAAAACAGCCCTGCTAATTTGTTACCTGACTCACTGGAGCAACTCGCAGCCCCGCTTTACTGCACGCTGCAAACTGCCTTTTAACAAGCCCGCAGGGTGATGAAGTGAGAAGTGTGTGTGGCTGCACGGGCGTACAGTGTGTGTGTGGTGGGTAGTGTTTTGTCTGTGTGTGATGGGACTGAGTGCATGTGTGTGCATCTGGTTTTGCTTGATTTTTTTTTTTTATCAGCTACAAGTGGAAAATACACACTGTACGCCTGAGTTGGTCTTTGTTCGTGTGTGTGCGTGTGTGTGTGTGTGTCTTGTCTAGTTTCTCTCTAATTGCCCAGACTTGTCTTAAGGGAATCTGATAGTTGACCCCGTTGGCCATTTAATGTCACTGATCCCTTTACACTTCCTGGAGTTGCAACAATAAGCCCCTGAACTGCAAGATCCCACTCATGGCTGTAAAAAAACCCAGTTCTGGAGCAGTTTGAGATCTCTATCTTCACTTTGAATTAAATGTTTAAGCTTGTTCTGTGGGAGGGCGATTTGAAGGATGAGTGAATAAACAGGGGGTGGAACAAAGAAGTAAAGGAGGAGGACAAACTCTCCATCCTCCATATTGCTCACAAGTGAAATAATGCATTGGCTGGCGTGAGAGAGGTGGGGAGCTAACGAGGCGAATCACTGACCGGTGCCAGCACTCTGTCTTTTAGTGCGGATGAAATTGAATTACTCCCTCTCTCTTTTCTTTGTCTGCACTCCCCTTTTCTTTCTGACTTTAATAGCTCTCGTACAGTGAGTGTATAAACTTCGGCGGTGACGCGACACACTCGGCCAGTATCTTGTATTTCAGTCCCTCACGCTCCGAGGCAATAAACCTGAGATGATGGTTTGTTCTGCTTTCTCTTTCTTTTCTCTTTGTCCTCCTTGAATCCAAGAACTGCTGCTGGCAACTGATTTGAGTTTCATTTGCAAACAAGGAGACGGTATTTTGATGTTTTGTGTAGACAACTATAGCACTTTTATTTCTCCAGGTATGAAATGAATATCTCAGCATTAACTGCAGCCTGTTGTACGAGGAGAAAGTCTCGATTCCAAACATTTCAAACTTTTCAGAGTAAAGAAACTTTTTTTAATTTAATCATTACAGATATGTTGGTATCATCAAATGGACGGTTTTCTTTGGAAACAGCATAACCTCATAATAAGTACCAGTTATTAGTGTGCAAGAACATTTCTGAACATCAGAGAATGTTCTGATGTTATTTGTAATGGAATAATTTTATATCCTGGACTATTACTCCCATGTCTTTAGTGCATATAAATCTCTAGCCAGAAGCCAGTTAGCTTTGCATAATGACTGCATCTATATCTTGTTTGCTTTGTCCAGGCAAAGTCCAAACGTGTAAAGATAACAGTTTTGGTGTGGTGACTGTGTGCAAGACATAGTTATAGGTGAGCTTTATAAATATTAGGTGGCTTTTTTTAATCGTTGGCATAAGAATAACAGCTTTGTTACTGCAGCTGTGATGTTAGTTCTATACATGCAGATACACTCTTCATACTGTATGCAGCGTAATTACACATGTCCTGCCTTGTTCCAGCCTGATGCCAACAACCACAAGAACACAGTTTCTGGCAGCCATTCGGAAACACTTTTGCTTGGCCCACTGCATCAAGCCCATACGTTTCCTGTAGATTAAGCTGCAATTAACACAACACAAACAAACGGTTCCTGTAAAGTATTAAACCTGATTGGACTGACTAACCACCTCTTTCTTCTCTTGTTTTTCCCTTTTACACTGAGCTCCTGTACAGCTTTAAATACGTCTCCTCCCTGTGTGGTCACATTCTGTTAGCGCATACATTTAACCTGTGGCTAACAGATAATAAGGTTTGGACAAGTAGTCTGTGAATGGGCCAAGTGACGGCTCATCTTTAATAACAGCAGCAGGGGAGAGAAGTGAATAAAGCAGCAGGCCCATGACAAAGCCCAGCAGGCTATAAAAGGCCTTTGTGGTTTTAGCTGTCCACCATTTTATTGGGGGGACGATTTCTTTTCAAAATGTCGGCTTGAAATGTTCTCAACGTTTGGCTCAGACAATCACAAGAATTCAGTGCTGGCAAGTAGACATCTGTTCATCAGAGCTGCCAGTTCATGTAAACGAGCTGATATTCTCAAGTCATGTAATGTGTTTGGGCTCAGAGGAGCCTCTGTTGGTATCAGGCTCGTTTCTGAGTGGACTTGATGGACGTGGGCTGAGCAGGTTGGCCCCAGTGCTGGTCCTGGAGCCTTTTTCTGCTGGCATGCCTGCAGCTCCGAGTGGCTGGAAAGTAGTGATTACTGGATTGGGCCTGAGCAGCAGCTGTATCCGAGTGAAATGTGGCAATGTGGCCCTGGAGAACCCACATTTAATGACATCAGGAAACGCCGCCCAGGTTCACCCACAGCACAGCGTCTCGAGTATGCATGTGTGGGCGTAACAGAGAGTGAGCGGGAGTAAAGTGTCTGGAAATAGGTTAAAGGTAGCGACCGTGTGTGTTAAAACTATGAGGTTTATTTGTCTATACTAAAACACACTAAAGAGTCTGTGCACACGTTACTGTACATTGGAACAATTTCAAAATAGCGTCTGTCAAAGGATTATTGTTGTTCACTGGTCTTTTTGCTCGACATAATAACTGGTCATCGCTACAATGGAGTCCACTGGTACAGGGAAGATTATCAGCTTGTTAAATTCTCTGATTTTATGATTTGAAATATAATAGAATACAAATATTTTGCATGAGCACGTCCATATACGTCCACATGAGCATACAAATGTCCAACAAACCAGCAAGCCCTTCAGAATAACATAACTCCACGGCAATAATGAGTAAAAACACCTTTAGCCTTTAAAATGAATGAGGAAAATAGGAGTGAATATGTCTTACATGCACTTTACACAGCAGCAGCAGCAGCAGCTCACACAGATCAGTGTATTTCAATGTGTTTCAATAAGTACTGTGTGATTCCACTTATGTCCTGTGAGCAAAATCATTCCTAAAAAAATAAGTGCCATAAGTGGAATAAAGTCTGTTGTTAAGTGCTAATGTAAACACAGTTATAATGCACATGATACACTTAGCAGCCACACAACCAGTGTCTGTTTGAGATGTGGGTGGTGAGTGACACTGTGTGTCTGGAGCTGCCATTCCCTCCTTACCACTTTGTAAGCCTGTCTGTTTTTAATGAATGGAAAGAAACACTTAAAAAGCAATATGAGCTGGCAATTACCATTAGCAAAATATAATACTAATGGTTTTTGGCTTCATTAAACTTTGCCATGTCACGAGTGTTTTACGCTGGTTCTTTATATTATTTTTCTTCCATTTTCTGACCAGTGCCAATTATTCCACCCCCGTTGATGTCTCCTTGTCTCCTTGCCATAGATGTTCTGGCAAGCCAAAGCAGGAGCCTTGAGTAAGCATTATCTGTAATGCTGTAAAGCAGATGCACTGCCAGCAGAAAAACCTACAGCGAAAGTAGAGAATGAATGAGGGGGACAGAGCATCCTCCCTCCATCCTCCCTCTTCTCTGCACATGTCTCCCAGCATCTATTGGAGCGGGCCTCAGGGAGATCTGATGCAGAGAAGGAGGAGGAGGAGTGTTTTCTTTTCTTTTCGGGGAAGGAACGGGGATCGATATCTTTCGTAATCATCCTCTCTACGCTGACATTTCTCTGCCTCTCCTCAGAGGCTGTTTAAGCGTCGGATGAATAAAGCTGTCACGGCCCATTCCTCCCCTCGTCCTCTAAGAACCCCCGCATCCCTGGCAGCAGGCTCTCGCTTCCCTCCATCATCCGGCCACGCCATTGGCTCGGCGGCCTCAGACGGTGACCAATGGTGCTCTGCGATTGGTCGAAACTGACGCGAGGTCTGATGGATTGCCTTTGTTGATTGGCCCTGGCTAATTAGAGACCTTCTGAGAAAGGGTGATGGATAGGTTAGCACCACCCTGGTCCCTCCCCTCAACCCTTGGTTTCAGGCTGTTCGAAGTGATTTGTCTCAGGATGTTTTCTGGTTGTGTTAGCCACTAATTAAAAGTACCTAATCAAATAATCAACATTGGCATGTCTAGGGAGGAAGTAATACCACAGTATCTTTGCTGCTCAGGCTCTTCTAAGCAGCCAAACAGCATTAAACATTAATTGGATTAAATCTGATGCAGTGTTTTGCAGTGACCACCGTCTGGCCTCTCTGTGGCGTCTCTCTGGGTTTTATTCTAGAGGTATTCAAACCGTTTACTTAAGTAAACGCACCAATACTTTATTAAAAAAACACTTCCTGCATTTCAAAAGCACAAAAGCAGAAGTACTTGGGTTTTGTGACAGATGAGTTATCATACACTGTCTCACACAATTAGATTAAATCATATTGATTGTCGTATTTGACCTTATAACTGAGGGGTCACAGCTTGTTCGTGTGAAATGCAGTAGTTTTTCACCAGCATGTATGACACAAGTTTTTTTTCCATAGTTTTTCCAGTTTTCTTCTTTTTTTTGTCTTGACATGTTTTTCTATAGTTGTTAGTTTTAAAAAATTGGATTCCAGTCCCTTGTGCACATTCAAATTGATGTCACTATTAATATTTAAAATATGTTTACTCAGTGTAATGCAATAGCAATACAGCATCTTAGATATCTGTATATACATGCTTTTTTTTAAATTAAGACAGGTGCCAACATTTCTGGCTTTAACTTTAAAGTGTATCTGACAGTTTATGTCCACATGCTTTGACATTTGGCCCAGGTTAGCACTCCCAGATATGGAAGTTGTATCTAAAAGCCAAACAAGTATTTGTGGACTCTAATTGAAACCAGAGTGTTTTTTCCTTGAATGCGATTTGGATATTAGCAGATCAGCCTCAGTGATATAATGTGGTCCGCCTGGTTGAGCTCTGGTTTACCGATCTCTCTCGCTCCTTCTTTTTCGTTCGCTCTCCCTCGTCTTTGGTCTGAGTACTGAGTGGTTGCATTCCTGAGCTACCCGTTGCAATAACAGCTCAGCGCTTTAAGCAAACTCTCCTCACCACAAAACTCCCTCCTCCTCCTCCTCACCCTTGCAGTGCGTCCTCCTTCACTTCTTCCTCTTCCTCCATCTCACATCTTCATTCCATCGTCTCTTCTGATCTGGGGCAGGTTTTGTTATAACCCAGTCACAAAGGACCAGCATTGGCTCTGCTCCATCGGCAAATGCCTGGTTTCCGACTCACAGATAAGGAAGAAGAAAAGTGCAATTACATTCTTTCTTTCTTTCTTTCCTTCTTTCCTTCTTTCCTTCTTTCCATACCACAGTCGCCCACAGAGCTCCACCCAAACTACTTCACCAAAAAGACAGACTGAAGCAGCAGAGGACACGGTGCCCAGACCATGAAAAAGAGCCTGTGGAGTATTTGTGGAGTATTAAAAAAACACAATGTCAGAAGATGGAGGAGCCTGGGTCTCACTCGCACACACACACACACACACACACACACACACACACACACACACACACACACACACACACACACTGTACTAGAAATCAGAGGGGCCCTACTGTCTATCGTGCAGAGCGGTGCAGAGCTGGATATCTCTTCAAAGACCCCTGCAGCTTTCCCAGAAGACATCATCCGCGTGTCTAACTCCCTCCAGACCCTACAAACGCTGCTGCAGTGTGTGCATGTGTGTCAGTATTTGTGTGCACACACTTCAATGGTGTGATTAAGCTCCCAAAATTGAGGACAAATTGCTCTCAGGTGCAGATACTTTGGGATAAGATGATTTTTCTTCATTCCTTTACACTCTGTCTTCACCCCCCCCTTTCTCACCTCTCACCCTCTCTCCCTACACTCCCCCTCTATGCCTCTCGTTCCGTCGCCTCTTTCCCAGCTCACATCCTTTTACTTCCTTACCCCGAGCCCCTCTTTTCATCCCATCATGCTCTCTGTCCGCTCTCTGCAAAGCCTCTCCACCGTAGGACGAGAGCAGGGCAGGGAAATGGCTGTGTCTTTATATGTATAGAATAGATTACTTCCAACTGGGCTCGCAGGGAACTTCTCTTCACTGATATCAAAGCGTGTTTGCTTCTTTTGTAGGGCGACGGAGTGGAGGAGCTCCTCTCCCTCTTTCTCTCTCTCTCTCACATAAGAGCTTCTTTGTCCACCGAGTGTCT
Organism: Mastacembelus armatus; assembly: GCF_900324485.2. NCBI lineage: Eukaryota > Metazoa > Chordata > Actinopteri > Synbranchiformes > Mastacembelidae > Mastacembelus > Mastacembelus armatus. The sequence goes on along the minus strand of NC_046645.1, from coordinate 488,274 downwards.
GACTGTGTTCTGCTATAAGTTTAGTGGATAATTCTTGAAGTGGTACTCACAGGGCTCTAAAAGGACATTGTGGGTACCAGGTAATTATAATCAGAACATGATATAATACACATATTGCAGCAGTTTGAAGTTCCAATTTAAACCAGTGAGTTTAAACGCTGCTGTTAAGGAAAAGTGCATGTGATTGTGCACGTGTTATTCTATACTGATCTCTCTCACCTCCAGTCTGTTGCTGTTTTGTCACTGATCTCTGACCCCTGGAGATGATTCCCTGACAAGAACGATGATGGTTATCGACAGACAGTCTGTGTGTGTGGTCTGTTTTCAGGCGGAACAGACTGTCAGCTTCAGAGAGACTCTGTCTCTGCCTGCACCTCTATCAATCTGTCTGTCTCTCACCTTAGCTACTCGTGGATAAATTATGTGAGCTCTGTATGACATGGAAAGTGTTTCTCTGCCATGTGAGGGGACTTGTGGCTGTAAATCCTTCAGAGCTTGAAGTTTCGATGTAGAAAAGCTCAGGTTTTTGGTGAAATTCATATTTTGTGTAGAAAACACTGAACACTGGAGCGCTGTGCTAGTTGTGCATTAAATCAAGCTTTCTTTCTAACAGACACAGTTCTGAACTGGCTCCATTTTGTCCCGGTGTGCACCTTCGTGTGAGCTCCAGGCAGCACGATGAGCCAGGTGTGCGTAAGAGTCCTTCATTTCAGAGAGCAAAGGTTCAAAGGTCAGATACTCCCTCTAAAGCAAGATAAAGGCACCATGTGAGCCTCAGTGCCACTCAGCGCTCGTGCTCCAGCTGAGATGAAAGCAGAGAAGCTTGTTGAAAATGACTTTCTTGTCGCTGCTTCAACTTTTAATTTCCTTAATTGATTTTCCCTTCCCGCAGAGGTAAGGGTTTGCAGACACAAAACTAATTGATTTCAAATTTTAATCCTTCTTACTGCTGAGCAATCGAGGGTCCTCCCTGCCATCGATCTCCAATCCATCCAAACTCAATTAATGTGCTGGAGACCGATGGGAGGAGGTGGACGAAAACCTCTCTCTTCTTAGGTTTCATTCGCTCTTATTTTCTCCTCTTCTGCTTCAGTCACAGATGATGCTTGTTCCTCTCTCTTTAATTGTGCAGCCATGATCAATGTTGTTTTCAGCGTTCTCAATAATTATCTGGTTTGCTGTTCTATATGTTCTATAATGCGTCTGTTTCATCACTTGCTGTGTGAAATGTGGTCGAACTGGCTTTTAGGTGAGTTAGTGTTTCTCTGCCTGTCAAGCCTCAGATGATTTTTTGAAACAATGGTTGATTAATGACAGAAACATTCAACAGCCAGTTTTACTTCTGCATGTTGTATCTAGAAGCAGCTCCCAAACACATCACAGCTGTAAAAACCTTTTAAAGCAGTAACTTTGTGCTAACATTTGCAGATTAGCTTAGAAAACTTGTTTCCTTGTGTATTTTTGCTTTTGGGAGAATAAAGAAGATGTTTGAATATGAAGGAATCTATACAGTAACCTGACAGGCCTGCTGTGTGTATTTACTGTACAGTTGCTAAGCTCTGACTGGAAAATGACAGGGATCAAACCTTAAGACAAGTTTTTCCCAGATCTCTATATGTGCTTCTGTTTCTCTTGCTCTGCCTTTCTACTTTCGTTTCTCTTTGTGTTTGTCTCTGTACAAATGTCACAACCTTCCCATCTATCATATCCTGCTCTCTTGACCCGTCTTTCCTCAGAGCTGAGGGGGAATGGGTGTGTTTCAAAGCAGCGGTAGTGCAGGACATGCCAGGATTGTATATCCCCAAAGGTGAAACCTCCTGTCAGTTTCTCCTAAATTGCTCTTTGTGACGGGTCTGTTGCACAAACTGTACCTTGCTATTTGGTATTTTCACCAAACTCAGCATGGTAAACAGATGAGTTTGCGTCTTGCAGCAGGTTTGATAAATGTTTTGAAACTCTACCCTGACCCTACCTTGTCCCTCCTCACACAGAAAGCAGCAGAACTTTTTTTTTCTGAAAACCCCTCTTTTTCATTACGTTGTGTTTTTAGCGGGGCTTAATTTTACAGCTGCCTGAATGCTTTTGAAAGGCCTTATAGACCTTGGCAGCCTTTGAGAAAAGTGAAATTAAACTTAGCCTTATATTGCACTTCCTCTTAAACTTCAAAGGCCCAAAACTTTGGCACTAGAAAAGCACTGAAATGAATTGTTAAAAATATCCTCCCGCAGTAGTTTATGACGTTATGATGAACTGTGTGTGTGTGTGTGTGTGTGTGTGTGTGTGTGGATATTTCTGACATCAGACTCAGACATAGAAGATTTATGAACGTGTGAATTAGGGTCTGATTATGGCCCAGATTTAGTGGCGAGTGAGGGAGACATGGTAGATCCCATATGAAAGACTCAGGTCCATCTGACCAGACAGATTTTGGTCCGACTTGTTCCTAAGTCAAATATTAACACGGACGCAGCCTAAACCAGCACAATAAATAAATAAACTGATTAAATCAGACAAATCTGACAAAAGAAATATCTTCATAATGACTTTATGCCCTCGACAGAATGTATTCCTGCATTACTGGGAGGTTTTACCCAAAAGAACCACACTGTGTGGAAATTCAGATGAAGACTCTGATTTATCTCTTATGATGTTTCGTACTGACCAACCTCATCCTTTCTGAAGATTGTTCTGGTTCTTCTCCTCCCACTGGATGTTTGTTTGTGGACCCATAGGGGAGAATATAGTCAGACAATGTGGTTAGAATCAGTAAAAGGTTTTTTGCTGGTGTTTTGTTCAGAGAAATGTTTAGAGTAACATGAACCATGTGTCCACTTTTGCTTTTTGATCGTGTTCACAGCAATGGAAACTGTTTGTCAGTCGAATTTTAGAAAAACACGGTAATTAAAACAATTAACTGAATCAAAAAGCTTGATGCTTATTTGACTGGCACTTTTCATTAGTAATTGTTTTGGGAACATTTTATAATGTTTTATTTAATAACATTACAGGCCTCCCATGTTAGAAAATTTAATTTGAGACAGGAATCTGAAATGAAAAATGTGGAACTTGACCACCATCAGACTTGTTTCTGTTGTATTTTTCTTCACTGACATGAATTTGTTGTTTAGCACTGGCTTTAAATTATAAAATAAAATAACCCTTTGCTTGTTTATGTGAGTGTTCTGCCAAACTGTGCTGATAATGTTTTTTACTTCAGTTTCTTTACAATACGCAGTTGACCTTTCCCTGTACAGTAACGTGGTTACTGCGTTTAGTCATTTCATAACTGCCACAGTTTAATAAACCTTCAGGATTCAAGCTTTCCATTCCCACAGTGTATTATTTTATGTTCTGCTTCCAACAGCCCTCTACTTATGGTTTTCTTTCTTCAGCGCTGCACTGTTGAGGAGTCTACTTCTGACTTCTGGGAATAGTTTTTGGTCCTTGTGGCATTAGCCAAATTATTCCTGGTGCCTGCCAAGTTGGTGATGGCCATTCTTGCTTCTCCTCAGCCTCTTTTGGTGACAGGAGCAACAGAGCTGATGGATTTGAGCTGGGATTGGGAATGACAGAGCCAGACTATCCCTGTGTTGGAGGCTGAAGCCACCGCTGACGGTGCACCGACGGTGCGAGATGGAAAATGACAACAGTCGCTGAAGCACAGTGTGTGTGTGTGTGTGTGAAAATATTGTCTAGTTGTTTAGTTGGCTATAAATGTGTACACGGATGTACACAGTATTTTTCCGTGTCTTTGTCAGTGTGTGCATGCTTTATGGCACAGTGTCAACCTCCATTCACGCACCGATCCTGATTGCAGTTCTCATTATAGTATAAGAGGATACCCACTCATATGGAATCCATCAAATCGTGGCAGAGTAGAACAACTGGCTCAAACTATGAGACTGACATTGATGGATCAATCACAATCCAAACTGGGAGAGAATAGACGGAAACTATTTTTCCCTGAAATCTAAACTTTAAAAAAGATGTCATTTGTTTTTCCTGGCTAAATTTTGAAGAGGGAAGTGTAACTCAAGCTCTCGCTCCAGCAGACAGACCTGGGCTCAGGGAAAGCATGTTCCCACCACCACCACTGACACAACAAGACAACATCCAGGCAAGAATAACCACCGGCACAAGAATGGTGAGGATGAACTGTACGTCACGACACTATTGATGACGCTTCACCGTGGAGGAGGAAAGAAACAGAACACCAGCGCATAAATAATAAGAAGAGATCTTTGTAGATTAAGTTTCTGACTTTATTTGGTATTTCTGGAATCCTCCAAAATGCAGTGTTTACATGAAATGCTTGATATTCAATATGGCAGTGAATTACAAAAGAAAAGCAATAATCAAAATGCCTGTAATCTATTTCAGCAGAAGATCAAAATTAAAATAAGCTCAAAATAACAAAACAAAACAATTTAACATTCAACCTTTTTTGTGGTTTGTGGCCTCAGCCATGCTGAAACTAACTTAAAGAGGTGAAACAAAAACGTTATGTTTGATTTGATAAAAAAATTCAGACATTAGTTTCACTCTGCACGTCCCCTCATTAAAAATAAGGAACTGATGTTTCTGTGAATTCAACATCATTAAATAGTTTAAACGTGTGAGACTAAAGAAATCCACCATAAAGTGCCCTGTTTAACGGTTCTCTACATCGCCTGCAACCAGGTCCTCACACATGCAGAAATAGACTCTCACAGGTTGAGCTTCATTCCCAAATAATTAGTGGTATGGTAAGAGTGAGGTGTGTTTTCTCTGACTGACCTGAAAATGGCCCCAGATGATGGCAACACTGTGGTGATGGCTCTGTGGTCTAGAAAGGAAAAAAGTCCAATGTCAGCGTGTTGCGTCCTTGTGAAAATCACCTTTGTGGCTCTGATGTGTTGTCTGATTTGAACCAGACAAGGGAACAGGGGATGGGAGGACGTGAGGCAGGGAGGACGAGAGCAAAGCGGAGAAGAGAGAAGGGCTGGGAGAAAATATGGGAGCTATCAACACTCACCTCGGCAGAAAAACAGTGCCATGATGAAAGGGGAAAAAGTAGAGAGGAGGGAAAAGACTGACAGGCACAGACAGAGTGAAGGTTAAAATGACAGAGAGACAAGTAGGCAGGGTACAGAGAGAATGAGGGGGTGAAAAGTGGACAGCTGTGATGAAACAAGAGACTAAAAAGAGACAGAGACAGAGGGAAAGCCAGAGAGACGTCTCAAGATATCAAAACCATGTGGGTTCACCCTAGGGACCGTCGGCTTGGATGGCAACAGGTAAAGGAAGAGAGACTGAGTCCGACATCAGGTATGAACAGGAACAGTCCAGAGACAAGATGACCTGGTAATTCTGTGTTGTTTCTGGAGAAGAGCTGCTGAGCTGCATGTTTCCCACTGCAGGCTCATTAGTGCTTATCTCTCAAAATGGAGCATCAGACCACAGGAACCACTTCACTTTCCACTCACTGCTGTCTGCCCTGCTAGTGCAAAGCACAACATGAGCCTGAACATGCTGTACATCTATACAAAAGATGTGAATTCACATGTTTACGTCCACACGTATATATGGAGCTTTAGCCTGAGACTTTCTATATCGTTTGACTGGAGACTCCGGATCGTCTCTAAGTGTGAAAGTGAGTGTTTTGTGTGCGTCAGCCCTGTATAATATATAATAATAATATAATAATCTAAACTGTATAATCAATGATTGGATGGACATAACGCATCATATGGACTATATGATGAACTGAACTATACATGTTGCGTACAGCAGGATAAAGGTGGAGTCTCGCTGCTTTTAGTTCAGGACCTGGCGCTTTGCTCCACTTGACAGTGACAGGAAAATAACAAACTTAACCACAGAAGTTTGGGCCTGTGTCAAAACTACAAGTAAAATGCCAAACAAGCTTTTCAGATGTTGTCGTTAGTTTTTAAAATTGTTTCATGATTTTAGTCCAGGACTATATTTCTAACAATCTACGGCAGTTCTTCATTACAGTATGTGCATGTGTGTCCTATGCACAAGCATGAAGCCCTTATTTGGAAAGATTATGTGTTTACAAAATACATTTTCTGGTTTACAGAACTAAGAAAGAAATTATGGACCTACAGAAAAAAGTGTGTGTATGTTTGAGTCTTTGCACATGAGAAGCCCCAAGAGATCAGTTTTCACAGGTATGGGATAGGACAAAGCTGCTTGGGATATGTAGTGTCTCTATTCTTGTTTATGTGTAGGTTTCTATCAGTGTGTGTGTGTGTGTGTGTGTGTGTGTGTGGTCTCTTAATGATTATTATGGTTTAACTCCCATTTCACGGTTAGCGCCATTACAGCCCAGATTTTTCCATTCTCCTGGCAATGGAAAGAAAAACATGTTCTGTTGCTTATTTCTTGAGACCTTCTCCTCACGCTCACACACACAAACACACACATGCACATACACACACAAACACACACATATCCGTGGACACACTGGCTACAGATGACAAACCAATATTTGGGTTTGCACGGGGCTGTACACAGAGAGGGGTTGTTGGGTGGGACGCTGAGAGCGACCAGCCTCAGGAAAAACCACAGACACATACACAAAAACGGCCTGCTGGGAGTTACCACGGAAACCAGCCACCGGTGGAGCCCTGCTGGATTTAGGGACAATCAATCACAGTGACAGGTGGCTCCTAGCACCTTGCGGGATATTTGGGTGGGTGGAGTCAAAGAGGGAAATTCCAGAGGGGGTCACTCATGGCAGGCTCATAGTCACCGTGTCTTTGACTTTTTATTGGAAACCAGTTAAATGATCAGAGGGTATTGAACAGATCATAAACTGACCCACTGGGGCCAGAGTGCACACAGAGACGTGTTAAGGCCTGACCTTACATATGCTCCTCTTGATGTCTGATTGAAAAGCTGTGGAAGGCTTAGGTCCTTCCCTACAAATGAGCCAAGGTTAAAGGTGAAAGGTCATACTTGTGGAAACGGAAGGTTTTGAAAATCTTCTGAGATTGATTTCCTGCACTTCAGCTTGGGTTTATGTTAGTTTCTGATTGCGATACTAACCATATCATGGGCGTTATATTTCAGGGGAAAATGGCACTGAAAGTTATTTTTGTTTATGTTTTTTAAAGATCACAGTTAAACATTAGAGTTAAATTTCAATTATTTAAAAGCTTGGTTGGGTGTATTGATTTTACAGAGATTATGTGCAAGTGAAAAACACATTATGTGTTTGTGCAATAACATGACGACTGTAGAATTCAAATATCAGCCTCAAATGCAGGGCAAACAAATAAATAAATACTCACCACTTACACTGACCAGTTGAAAATAACATTTAAAGTTTAAAATTTAAAACTAAGCACTCCTTGTAAAGTGAAATACCTTTACTGAAAATAAGTGATTTTAAGGTAGTTTGAGATGCAGAAACATGCAGACCTTGAATAAAGCGGAGTAAACAAGTAAAATTGTGAATAGAGGCCTGGTTCTCTCTGTCAGTGGTTATTTGAGGAATACTGTTATTTCAATATTCTTGTTCACCGTAATATTTTATGAGTGCTAGTAAAAAGTATCAGTAAGCATTATGTGTACACAAATGATCATAAAACAGTTCATTAAAATTCCCTCTGATAACCTTTATGACACTACAGAGTCGGTATGTATGGTATGATGTGGTATGTCAGCCCACAGCAGTGCAGCTAATTGACTTTCTTGTCTACTTCCCATCAGTTCCACCCCCTGTTTAGTATGATCTTGGAGAAATTGTATTACAGAGCAGAGGTTGTGTTGACAGACGATGGGACAGCGCTGAGCACAAGGCCGACCTTTCACCTTTCACCCCATTCCAACCTCCCCCAAACCTCGAAGCACAGGAAGAAAGCAAGGTCGCCTAGATGAGAGTGTCTGTCAACACGCCGAGGGAATTGAAAGCAGGTTCTGAGTGAGGGGGAAAACGACAGAGGAGGAAAGAGAGGAACAGTGGGGGTTCTGACATTTGTGCGGAGATATAGAAGGAGAACATTTTCCAATTTCAACGCATGCTGAATGCATCAGGCTCGTCAACCAGTTGGCCTACAGCTTACACGGCTCCCCAAGAGAGTCCGACAAACTGCTTTGGTTTTTGTTCGAGATTTAACAGAAGGACGGTCATAATAGAGACAGACGGTTGATTTCATTCACATTGATCTTGCTATTACACAGATGACTGCAAAAATGAGGTGGGGAAAAAGAGATCTGGGTTTGATATACTCGCCACCACTCTCCGTCTCTGGTTCATATCACAGTCTGAAATGGTAATGGGGAAAGCAACGCTGTCTGTTTTCTTTTGGGTGGTTCTGTCCGTCTGTGACTCCGCTACCGGTCCCCTTTTCTCTTTCTCTCCTTTTCCTTAAAACGCTGTTCCAGTCACTTTTATTTATTTATTCATGTTTAAAAGAATGAGGCTGTATTTTCAAATAGATTCACGTGCAGGTGACCATGTTTATAGCTGACCCGTATATTCATTACATTCAGCCGTTACTTGTTTTAAAACTTTGCTCATTCTGTCCTCACCTGATGTGCTGCTTTCTGAGTGTCCATTGCTAAATTACATGTCACGCTGCTTAGTGTTACCTGCCAAAAACCAAAAATATCAGCAGAATGCTACCAAAATCAGCAAAGTCAGCTACAGTTGAAAATGTTACCTTAACCACCCATATTGCTGTAGTTCGTGTATTTGCAGGGTCATCTGGGTCACAAGTGGTCACAGTTTTCCATCTAAGAGCCATGAATATATTAGATACAGTAGAATGTGGTTATTTCAAGCGCATCTGTTTCTACTAGCGTGCATGATGCGGTGCAGACCTCAGTGAGCAGGAATGCCTTAGTGTCTTAGGTAAATCTATACTGTGAACGTCCCTAAATAAGCCCCTGCTGTATACATACTGTTAGCTCATGTGTTTTTACAGTACCAGGGTTTGCATTGCTGTGGTGTTGTGATTCGATTTCCTGTGTATGTGCGTTATGGGAAGAAAATGCACCACTGACATGCGGGGGGGACGCCAGCAGGGCTTATGAAGGAAAACAAACACCATAGTGGACATGGACACGGTCGGTCACATATCAGAGTCACAGAAAGGACAACAATAAGTGTTGACCTGTATTTGTTGTCTGTCTTGATTTCGTCTCCCTTTGCAATATCATTATAAATGATCATTATAAGTTTATAGCCTCATTTAACCAGCCTTAGTGAATATTCTTCCTTTCTAATGTGTGGCCTCCATTTCTCAGCATGAGCCCAGCTATGCTCATTCTGACACATCTTCATGTCCAAGACTTTCTGAGACAAAAGCAATAAGACCTCATGACAGCAGCAGACACGTCTAACGCCATCAGCTCTGTGGTATCATGGTATCAGGATTCAAACTCTGCCCACCAACACAACATAACAGAGGACGATCAGCATGAGGAGAAGAGGTAGCACAGGGGGCAAATCTGTCCTCTACTGTAGGTGTGGACGTGGGACGTAGCCTCGGTGACCTCTTCGGGAGGAGACGCTTAGTCAGAGCTGAGGCTAATTGTCCTGTTTGTCTGCCGTCTCTGTGTTTCCCTCCCTACCCTACGGCGGAAGAAACAACAAGCGTCATGACCCCTTTCCTGCAGAGGTGAGGTCACTAGGGAAATGAAGGCCGAGCCAAAGGTCAGGTCGCGCTGCAACATGTGGTCGGCTCGTTTGAGGTGAGCCAAACGGTTTTTCTTTAATTGGCCGTACAATCTGCCACAGCTGGGATGGATTACAGTGGAGAAACCTTCCCTTGAAAGGGAGGCAGACTGGCATGCAGAGAACTGTAGACGGGGAAGATGAGGAGGAAAAAGAAAGTCGAAAGTAGCTAAATCAGTGTCAAGACGTTGCTACAATTGAGTTGTATTTTCTTGCTTCTCCAGGCCAAACATGACCAATGGAAAACCTTTCTACCACAAAACAGCTGGACAACAAGGCGTGCTGTTATGATATTTGCCTTCTTGCCAACATTCAAAATTCATCTTTTCTAAACTTGGCAAAGCCATGATAAAACTGCATTAAGAGAACGTCTTGGCACCTGGTTTTATCGTGTTTCCTCTTGGACGCTGCATGCTAAGGAGGATGTAGCAGGAGAAGGGCTAACTGGACATGTATAGCTACAGGAATTCAGCCAGATAGAGGCAGTTGTATTTGATGGGTTAGATGCAGGGGATAGTTTAAAATCTGTGATGGTTTTATTTGCATTTTTATGTGTGATATTTAGTGCTCAGTGAAGTCAGCACTAAAAGATCTTCTGTTTTCCAGTTAATAAACTTAATGAGCTTTTGATGCAAAATGAAAGAAGATATTTAACATTTCCTATCAGATACAGATACACATGGCCTTAACAGAGACTAGCTATACTGTTGGCAGTATATTTAACACTCTTTGAGACACTGTGCGTCATATTAATGCAAAATTCTCTTTTTCACTTTTGTTTTGGATTATGGGATGCGTATATAGATACTGTACTTTGACATAGAGAGCACTTTAGCCTAAATGTCACTAAGACTTCAGGAGAAAGGAGTAAAGGAAATGTATGACTTTTAGGCAAATTTAGCTTTAAGCTAAGTATTCACCTTGTAAATCTGTTTTCTGTATCCTAATCCAAGGAGCACATCACACAACACGCTCTTCAACCAGTCACTTCTTTTCGTATAAAGCATGTGAGTTACATTTGCTCCGTGCTTTTCTTGGCTGTGTTCATACTTGAAATGTAAGAAAATGCAAATGAACTGCAGCAACATCTTGAGACCATTTGGGCTGGGTCAGAGGGTGAGAGCAGGGACTCAGGAGTGAAGCAAGAGAACAGAGGACAGAGGAAAAGTTTGTGTAAACACAGAGACACTGGAAGACATATAGGCTGGCACAGGTCCCCATGAATACAGGAAATATGTTGAGGAAGGCGAGCAGATGTGGCCGGATATCAACAGTAGGGCTGGAATGTGCTGATAGACCTTGTCTGGGGGAAACGTCTTCATTTGATGCATTGGACACGCACACACTTGCACACACAGCTGTGCGTCTTGCCATCATCCCGATGAGCAGCCGGCTCTTCTCGGTCCCCCACCACTTCGTCACTTCTGCATTTACATTCGCTTTTCTTTGGCCGCAAAATTTTCAAAACGTTCTGTTTTAGAAGGGGCGAGTGTTTACACACTGCATACCACGGCTTATCAAGGTATTCGCCCTCGCCGTGTCCTCTCTTTTATTGGATTGCCTGTCGAGTCTGCATGCGTGACATTCCCAGCTGTCTGCCTACATCCCCATGACAGTGGAGTGTGTGTGCCTGAGTGTGTCTTCCAGGCTCTGTGCATTTTATAATTTCCTGTGTGTGTTTGCAAATTCCTGCACCACCGTGTTAATCTATCCTTGATGTGCTTCTCTGGCTGTGCAGGTGTATCAGCAGCAATGTGTCAAAGCTGTTTACTTCCTTTTCCATTGTGTATGAATGAGCTCGATGCCTCAGTGAACTGGGGGATGACTAAGAATGAGAGCTGACAGGTCTTCGAGTGCGGTGAGAGAGGGTGTGTGGCTGACAAACTCCACTCCATTACCCAGATTTATTAAGGAAATGCTCAAGCTTCCACTCAGCCATTATCAGTGGCACTGAGATGACCACCTCATTACGGGCGGAAGAGGCGAGGAGAGAAGAGAGAGAGGGAAAGAAGAATGGAAGTAGGTGGAATGAGAGATATTTCATCTAATCAGTATATCTAAGAGGACTGCCGTACTTCATCTAAGAGCCGTTTTAGCCGCACAAGCTTGATATATGTGTGTTTCTTATGTGCCCACTTTCACTTTCCCCTCCATCTTCTCATCTGTTCACTGAGTGTGATCAAATGCCCCATCACTAAGCCCCTTCAGGCAAGTTTTACCTCCAATTAGGTAATCTAGGAATATAATATGTTTCTGGCTATTATCCTGTTCCTCCTTCTGCTCCCACATGTTCCATCTCTATCCCAATTCCAGCAATGGCTTCAGTGGACTATGGCATTCTTGATCCTGACAACTTCCATTAAAATCGGCGGGATAATCCACAGATTTCTGAGAAAATTCCCAAAGAGAACGCTCTCTTTTTTTGTCCCCCCTCTGTTGTCGCTTCCCTCTTTCGCGTTCTGACGCTTCGCTTGGCTACGCAGATGCAGTGTCATTTACATAGTTTTACCTAATCTTCTCTAAATCTCTGGTTTGGAAAGAGCCGCGGCCTGACGGGATGCTTCCCAGGGAGAGAGCACAGCAGGCAGAAAGGTACTAGTGGCAAAGAAAATATTTCAGTTGGGATTCGATTACTCCAAGGCACTTATGGGTGAAAATAAACAAAGATCCCGCTGCGAAACTATCCAAATAAAGTGAAGGGAGCATCAGTGTTTTCAGAGCATACACATAGTAAAGATTCTCGCCGTTGTGCTCTGTGCCTGTGTATATTTTCAGTGACTCTGCTGCAGCTTTGGAGGCTTATTGAAAAGGATTCTGCTAAGCCAAGTCAAACCTGTTAGTGCAGGAGATCCTCTGACCTCCATTAGGCAGGTCAATATTATTGTGGTCAAGTTCAGGTGTTAGATATCAGGAGCGTCTCAGTGCTGTGAAGCTGTGAGGTCATGGCTCGTGGTTTTGGGAATGACGACCAGGAACACGTGTTTTCCACAGGAGATCAAAGCTAAGTGGAAAAGCTAAGAGTTTGGAGCAGAAGCTACCTGAAAGGCAAAACAGAAGAAGCTCCAAATAAATGCTCATATGTCTATCACAGGATGTCCCTGCATCACATCATTTGTTTTTGTTGCACTTTGTAGTCACTGCGATTCATGTTGGCTGGTCGATGGTATTTGTTATAAATAAGGCCCATATTTTAGAAAGTTAGCATCCTAGCTGAGGCTGTGGTTTAATTTGGGCACCTAAAACCAGCGATGGGTGACGAATATTCGTCTTTCAGTAATAACTAATGATCTTGACTAATGAGATTTGGGGTCTGAACTGGCAGGTCCCATCTCCCACACTTTGACTTCCATGTGTTCTACATGACTGATATGCTGTAGTGTGTGATTGTATTGGGCTGGTGTAGTAACTTCATTAGTCAGAGCTATAAAAAATCCACTATATGATCAGGAGTAAGTTTACACATTGGTTCTAGTTTCTGTTCTAGTTTTCTGGTCAGTTCTGACAATGGAAATATATCAGGATATGGGAGTATGGAGTACTGGTCCTCTCCAGCTGATGACCCACTGCAAATGCAAGGGCACTAATGGAGGTACACAGCTAGAAATGCCCTGCATGTATTACTCCCACCTGCACACTAAAATGATGAGACTATGGTGAGAGTACAACGGATTATGGTGCAGTTCCTTTGAGAAAGGCCTGCACTGTACTGTATGTACCAGTGGTCTCCCTGTGTGAATGGAAAGACTGGGATATTATATTAAATCATGGTGACAGTGAATGTAAAAGCACCGTGTGTGTTTGTTACATGGACCATCCCATCCTTTTAGTCTGAAGGGTCCAAGGCACCTGTTCTTTTTGGCCTGTTCTAATCAAAAACATATTTAATTTGATGCTGATCCAAAATATAATCCAGATGTTTTAGACATCACATGTCTCCTTTGGCTTTATATATCCTTTTTATTGTTCCACGTTATTCTCCCTCCTTCGTCAACATGATATGGACGTGTGTTTCATGTTTGTATTTGCACATAATTAAAACGTTCTCTTTGGCTTAGTGTTGATGTCAGATTTAACATTTGAGTGTGTCCTTCCAATCTGGTCGTTCTGTCTGCACAGTCGACCAGCTTCCATTGATTTTCATCAGACACCAGACTTTAAGTTTCCTCGTAGTGTGTAGTCCTTTTTGTAATATGTCCATTTTAGTGGAGAAATGACGGGACCAACTGAGGCAGAGTGAGTTTGGAGCTGTATGTGGTGATGCCCAGATGGCAGTATGCTCTCTGCCTTCTGTAATAATGAATAAGCACTCAAACATGCAACAGACACGCACACGATTCCAAATTCATGACGCTCTTCTCTCCTCACCAGGCAGACAGAGGGGTTAGGGTTTTACACCACATGTTGGTAATTGTGCAACATCATAAAACTCTTATTTTTATTCCTTTCTCTTAACCCAATTCCATGCAGCACTAAAATGTCCAAGGGTGCTCATAAATAATGAAATCATCTGAGGTTTAAGTGTAAACACTCTTCAGTGTGAGCCAAGTATGCATCTGTTTATGTGACCACTTTTTCATGCAAATTCAGCTCCAAAGTTTAGTAGAGAATTTTTTTTTTTTTTTTTACTGGGGGTCCTGTTTACTTTTTTTTCTAAATCACCATATTGGTCACACTGCTATAAAAACCTGGTTAGACTAAGGCAGAGGACATAGTTTGGGTCCATTTATTGTAGCCTCACCTAGCCTGTTAGAAAATATGGTGGACAAAATAGCAGAAACACTTATCATTATGTAATATATTAATTTTAAACGTGTCATAACTACAATATGTCCCTTTGTCATCGTGTTGCTCAGTGCAACACATCGCAGTGTAAACCAGCTTCAGTGGTGCAGTATTCAAACACACAGACAGATGGGCACAGCAGAGGGCACAGCAGAGGTTTATGGGATCTTTTTAAGAGGAAATAAGGTGCATCTTTTTCAATAGGTGGTTTCTGATTCACTTTCTGTTTTCTTGTGTTTACTTATACTCTTGAACCTGCTGCTGAACTTGCTCAGAGGCCCTGTACCGCCCCCGTCTGTTTTTCTCTCTGCTTCTAATGCCTGTAAAGAGGCCAAAAAACACAAGAGGTCAAGCAGCATCATACGCATTGATGACCTCAGATGTAAATAAAGCTCTGCATGGGGAACATCTGATATGAGAAATTAAGTGGCTTTTATGTTGATTTTTACAAGGACACAATAGAAAATAGTGGCAAGTTAAGTGAGGAGACATATTTCAAAGCAAGACGGGGGAAATACAATACAAGTAATGAAAAAGAAAAGGCACTTTGTAGTGAATTGTGTTGCTGCAGATGTTGGTGTTGGCACAGAGTTCGTCCATTGTATTTACTATAAACATAAGTACACTGTACATGACAGAAACAAATAGCACAAATCACCTCTTTTGTTCTGTTCCAGTAGTTCAACCTTTGCAGCAGTATTTACTAAAATCTAAATAAATTACATATGCTGTTCAAGGAGTTACACCAGGTGCATCTGGGCCCTACAGTCAAGCTAAATGCTAACGTCAACATGCTAACAGGCTCACAGTTACCATGCTAACATGCTATTATTGAGCAGGTATAGTTCAACATGTCCATCATCTTATTGCAGCAACACATCTGACTAAACATAAAGGACAGCTGAGGCTCATGGGAATGTCACCCTGAACAGATTCTCTCCTGAGGATGGCTCTAGATGGAACGTTCTCAGTTTATCCTCAGCTTTACGTGTATTTAGCTCCATGTTTCATCAATCCATCAAACTGTTGCTTCACTAATAACCCAAAACTCAACCTGACGGTGCTGCAGCAGGAGGAAAAGTCCAAATTTGATTTGTCCCAGGGATCAGCTGGAGCCTATCCCAGCTCTCTCTGGGTGAAAGGCAGGGGTCCACCCTGGACAGGTCCCCAGTCCATCACAGGGCCACATAGAGACCAACAACCTCACACACTCACACTCACTCCTATGGGCAATTTAGAGTCACCAATCAACCTGACATACATGTTTTTGGACTGTGGGAGGAAACCAGAGGACCTGGAGAAAACCCACACAAGCACAGGGAGAACATGCAGACTCCACACAGAAAGGCACCATGATGGGTTATCTTAGAATCACATCAACATTATCTGGAAGTGATCAGTTTAGTTGGACTATCAGTCTGTTCCTGTGCCAACAGTCTTGCCCTAAACAAGCTGCTTTATTGGCTATCACTAAAGGAAAGTGCTATTGCCCACAAAGCTGTCATTTTAACAAAGGTGAATGAAACGGGGCTTTCATGAATCAGTTCTTTACTGCTGGTCAGTGAAGAGAAGAATCGATTTAATGAATTGTTCTGTGCCATTGAGACACTGGCTCATGTTTTTGAACTGCATGAGTTGACTGAAAGATATTGCAGCAGCTGCAGCATTAGAGCTGACGTCCACTCAGATTTCACATCTATAAGGTTTTGACTGAGGCTTAGTGACACTCACATATTTTGACTGTAATAGATGATATATAAGGTTTTCAATAAAAAACACAGACCTACAGGATGCTGTGGTAATATCCCTTCCATTTCTGTCTTCTCATACCTCCCGCTCACACTCTTGTTCTCTTGACAGCAGGCTGTGCTCTGCTGACAGAGTCCATTTTGGGCTCCCATAGAGACGATGTTAATGGGAGACAGACTGCTACCTCTCGTCCTCTCTCACTTTCTCTCCCCTCATGGATCCCATAGGAAAACATGGAGAGAGGCAAAGGATGTACTGTCTCTGTCACCACTGCCAGAGGTTGTGTGTGCACTGTAATAGACACTGTACTGTTTGGTAGAAAACAATAGCTCACATGCCCACACTTCAGTGCATTTATGCAAATGTGCTTCCTTTAATATGCTGCTGTCAGTGAACACCTGCATCTAAGTTTAGGAAAATGTTAATGCTGCTTTTGGAAATAGTAACAACAGATTCTGGGACAATTTTCTTGGTGACTTATAATTTTAGAAACCAAACAGCATAAAGTTTATTGGTTGTCTAGAATAAAAATCAGAAAGTTAAAGGGGCATCAACAATGTGTACTCTATGCTACATTACTAAAACCAGCACTAACACTGATAATACAAATACAAAGTGTAACTGGCAGTAACATTATAAAAATAATATATTTTAGCCACAGTGTTTGTCAGTTTTCTCTCTCCACATTTTTTATTTAATTATCACAAGCAGGATGAGCTTTCCAGGTGGTTTCCTTTATTATTTTGTATAAAACCCCATTGAACCATTTTGTCTAGATTGTGCAGATAGAAATTATAATGGCATGAGCCAGATGGTCAAGAGCATACTTTGATGCAGACACAATACCCAGTGCAGGGCTGAGAACCTGAGCTCCTGCCCTCTCGATGCAGAATGAGTCATGGCTGATACGCTGATATAGATATATATATATATATATATTTATATATCCCAGGCCCAATTGAAATAAAGTGCTGTGAAACATTCAGCTCTGGGAGAAACACCTTTAGTCTATTAACAACACTTTATTCCTTGTTAATGATCAGTGAAAGCTGTTTCTACTTTGAAAATAAATTTGATTGTGCTGCTTTATTGTGGTTTTTTTCCCCAAGCGCCGATTGTTTGGAGAACAACACCCAAAAACAAATAGCCAAAAAAATCTAACAGATACAGACTGTGTTTAGTTTCAAAGGCAACTTGGTCATCCCTCCCTCTGAATTACAGCCACTCCATCACCACGTCCAGATCCTTCCAAAAACCATTCCTCACCAGAGTGGGAAATTCCAACGAAAACTGTCACAGCAGGGAATGGGCGTCAGGCCTTCGCAGCAGGAAGATGTGTGTGTGTGTGTGTGTGTGTGTGTTGGGGGGGGGGGGGGGGGGGGTGAATAAATATCAAAACAAACTTCAACACAACCCACTTTTACAGCTCCCTCCCATTATACTTTAAAGGCTTTCATAAAAATTAAATACAAAGTGTTTTTAAATGACATCCCTAATGAGAAAAACATCACCCAAAGAAAACTGTGGGCGCTGGGGGGGAGAAAGTGTCGTACTGTAGCTGCTGGACCGTATTTGGCGACGGGCAGATGTGTGTGAGTGGGCGAGCGTGGAAGAAAAAACTGAAAGACACGGTGAAAAAACAAAACAATAACAGTTATTTTGAGGTCCTTCTTTTCTCGCCAGCTCCTTTTAGCAAAGCTTTTGCGCCTTAAGTGTTTTATACCTCAGCGGTTGCCAAGAGTTCTTGGCCTCCTTTAAAATGAAGCTGAACAGAACCGGGCTCAACAGGCATCCTGGGAGCAGAACAACACATCAGGTCTAATTAAGATCAGTAGGGGGAACTTATTGTAACCTGCGACACACTCAATCCCCCGGTACCACAGACAGCAGAAAGAGGGGCTTTGTGAAACGCTTGGACCTGCATGCTAACAGAAAGTGAAGCTTATCAAACGAAGAGAAAACTGGTTCAGCCTGTGGGGAATTCCTGAGGGGAGTCGTGAAGTGTGGCCGGCACAGGAAAGGCAGAGACGGACAGATCTGTCTATTTATGTTTGTGAGTAGGTATGTCTGTACCAACAGACCACAATGGTCACCTCTGTTTTTAGAGGCCTGTAAACCCAGACCAATTAAGCTTGACTACAAGACCCATGGGAAATGGAGTTAGAACTGTAATATAAAGAGCACATGAACAAGAAACATCAACTGCCCTGTGTTTCCTTCTTTCAGCTACTAAAGTGCTCACGGACATAATTTTCGATCGTGTTCTTTCTGTCCTCTCATCTTCAGTTGGCCATTGAACTACAGTATGAAATGCCTCCATCATTGCTAGATATTTAAAGAGTTATAGTATTGTTATACATTTACATTATACATTTCTATACAGTGCATTTATTTTCACAAACGATCAAGCAGTTTCGTAAAACACTGGTCACTGATGTACTTTAGAAGCATTACTCAGATTAATTAATTTTAATGCATATTTGGTGCCATCGACTCCAAGAAGGTGACGGACAATGTAGCGGCCATGTTAATGCAAAAACAACACATGACACATAACACAAGGTTTTCTTTGACTTTAACCACGTTCTCAACAGACATAACCATGAACATTAATCGAGCTGTAGCTGGCAGGAGGAAACAAAAGGAGCTTTTTTTCAGTGACAATGAACAGTTTGTAGACTCATTCATTATAAATGTACGTGATATATGGCAAAATATCATAATCCAGGTGGCATTATGTTTCAGTTCAATTCAAAGAACTTTATCTGTCCCCGACGGGCAATTTCACTATGAGCAGCATATGTAGAAAAACAAGACACATTTTTAGATGAAAACAATATGAAACACACTGTGCCGATATGGTAAAAATGACTGACCACAGATGTGCCCGACAACATGTGTCCGTATCCATAAAGTGCCGACAGTGTGAACAGCAGTTCTCACACACTGAATTGAAAACTAGTTTCAGTGAAACAGGGATTAGTGTTTCCTGCATACACTTCATATCTGCATATGCAGTATTAGCATGAGTACTACTGCACTTCCCTCTTGCACACAGACACTCCAGCAAGTACACACTCATCTGTATTGCCCTCCATGTACTAAAAGAGTGATGTCTTTATCACGGAGAGAGAGAGGTGGAGCAAATGGAATGAGAACAGAGAAAATATGACAATGCTCACATGAAAGGAAAGCCTTTCAAACTCAGGTGAGACATGAAAGACCCTGTCTCCCTCTCCTCCTCCTCTCCCTCTCCTTTGCTTCCTTTTGTTCTCTCTCTATCTCCCCTCCTCCCTCTCTTCCCCAGCCTTCCTTTCTGTCTCATAATTGTACATTCAGACTCAAAAGGCTTTTAGCCACACTGAATTAATGTATCCAGTGCATTTCACTAATGTGCTACCTTTCAAATGTCACCTTTTATGTTGTTGCTGTGAATACATCTTAGCTGCCGTGCATTAATTTTTGGGTTGTGCAGCTCAAATTGCCTTTAGCTACTTTAGCTGCAAAATTCATATAGTGACAGACGTCTTATAAGCCCTTGTCCCTGCTGATGGTGGCTACTGCAGACTGTTCCTTATTAAGGTTCACTACTACATATTACCTTCTGCCTACTGCAATGCTAATATCTCTTTAAACAGGCTGTATAGTTTGATTACACCAACATGTACATATACACACAGTCTATTACAGTAAAGTAGATCCTCAGAAAAACACACTTGAATAGTGATTTCAACAAAAACTACAACTTGGTATAATAGATACAATATTTACATGTGCTGTTTTTTCATTCCATTACATCATAAAGGCAGTTTTCTATCTATCTATCTATCTATCTATCTATCTATCTATCTATCTATCTATCTATCTATCTATCTATCTATCTATCTATCTATCTATCTATCTATCTATCTGTCTATCTGTCTGTCTGTCTGTCTGTCTGTCTGTCTGTCTGTCTGTCTGTCTGTCTGTCTGTCTCTATCAAGGTGAAGAATAAAGTCTCA
The DNA here is from genome assembly GCF_900324485.2 of Mastacembelus armatus. Classification (NCBI taxonomy): domain Eukaryota; kingdom Metazoa; phylum Chordata; class Actinopteri; order Synbranchiformes; family Mastacembelidae; genus Mastacembelus; species Mastacembelus armatus. The sequence goes on along the minus strand of NC_046645.1, from coordinate 468,054 downwards.
GGTCCAATTCCTGTGAGCTGTGATTTATTGATTATTGATTTCATTTGCATGGTTATGTAATAGGATAGAAACAGTAATGAATGGAAATAGAAGTGTTAAAAAAACAAAACCAGACATGTATTACACCTTCCTTCCTTCCATCCTTCCTTCCATCCTTCCATCCATCCATCCTTCCATCCTTCCATTATCTACCACTTACTTCTTAAATTATGCTCAGAGTGATATGAACCTGGGCACCGTACGTAATAAACTATCTTAGAAGAAATAATAAATCTGCCTATAAAACACTTTCTAATCTTTTCTTCACAAATGTCCTCCAGCTCTCTCTTCCAGGATGATCTTCAGCTGTTCCCAGATGGGACATAATGTACCAACAAAATTGTGGTTTTTAGTGAGAACAGACTACAAAAGTAATTAGGGTCTGGATTTGGATTGAAGCTTATATTGATTGGGAAATACTAATCAGAAAAGTAACTAATAACTATAACTGTCTAATAAATGTAGAAGTACAATGCTCGCCTCTGATATCTAGTATAAAATTAATACTCATGTAAATGTCTCAAAATTCAACTAAGATACTTTAGGAAATGTTTATGACTGTCAAGGCCTAATTCAGAGAAGGAATGCTGTCCGCTGCTTAGGGCCAGACAGCAGTTTTATTATTTGTGGCACACACAAAATCTGTCTTTCTGATATAACTACTTGATTTTCTGAACAATAAATCTCATAAGGGAAGACTGAATTTCATACCTCCTCCTCCATATAATATTTTTGTATAGTCCCTAATTGATTTAGCATGTAGTAAAAATATTTCTTCAACGGCCGTCAGACTGTGTGCTTTCAGGTTTAAAGTGTGTGTGTGTGTGTGTGTGTGTGTGTGTGGACATGAAAGACTAATAAGCCATATCTCTTTGTCACTTCAGTTTCACCTGTGGAGGAAACCTCGACCCCTCAGGGCTTCATGTGATGAGTCCAAGGGTCAGACTGAGCTCATGGCAGCGTAGATGGTCACAGGTGAGGACCCGCCCCTCAGCAACGTGTCTCTCTCAATGTGAGTCAACCTGTGGGAATATGCGCCGTCACAGCACAGTCAAAGTGAAGCGTTAATCCAGAATTAAAACCAGATTAGGAGAAAATGAAATGGAAGCAGCCACTGTTTTCTGACATTTTTACATTGGCAGGAGGGCTGGGGAAAGACAAAAAAGACAAAGCAGTTTTAATCTTTTGATCCCTTCACTCCTCATCAGGTCTCATATCAAACAAATTACCCAGAACACACACCTGCACACATCAGGCTCATTACCCAGATCCCCCTGCTCAAAGACACTGGGTAAATAGTACTGTCTGTGGGGAGACGAAGAATCAACAACATAATGAGACTGCTGATGATGAGCTCAGTTTGTGTTTCAGTTTGTGTTTGTGTGTGTGTGTGTGTGTGTGTGCATGTGTGTGCGTGTGTGTGCATGTGGTTTAAGCGCTTTGTTTGAAACTCACTTGCTCAGATCAGGGTTTGAATTAGCCCTGGCTCAAGAGAGTTATACGACGGCATGAGAAACATGCTGAAAAACACATTATGAAGTAAAACCCTTAATTTATTCTTAACTTGTTTATCGGGTCCAATAGAAGCCATGTGGAACAGTTGCATAAGATTTTCAAGCGGACTGAGTTCTTGTGTGTGATTGGCGCCAGGATCCCTGCAGTCTGAGCCCAGATTTAACTGTTGAATTCATCTATCGTGTTACGCTGTAGTTAAAGGACATGAGTTATGTTGTCTATGAGACAGAGAAGCAAACTTTAAAACATCCTCAAAATAAAGAGGGATTAGATTTATTTTCCTTCGGCTGGTTTGAAGTCCATAAACAGCTTTTACTAGTTACTTTTTCACAGCTTCAGTCCCAGAAAAACATTTCTCCTTTCTCTTGTCCTCGGTCCATCCGTCCACCGCTCCTCTATCTGCAACGTCCATCTTTTTAGAGGTTCCAGTCACAGCCTCTTACAATCTGCACCATTCTCCATTGTCCCCACACACAAACTGATCATTGTCTGTGTGACACAGTAACAAGAAGACCTCGATGTCAACACCAATAGTATGGCGGCAGATCATTTTGTCTGGCCACAGGGTTAGTCAAAGGGGAAAGGTCAGAGGTTAGGGCACAGTGATCATTAAAGCAGCCTCCCCTGTCAACACGTTTGTATATAGCAGGAAGAGACACAGCGTTTCCTGTCGGCACTCACATCATTTTGTCATGTCATGTGGTGAATGCTGCTCATGTTAATAATGTGGAAAGAAATGAATGGAAATGGAAAATACTATGACCAGTACAGACATTTGTTTACTGTGTCTTATGCAGTACTCCATACATTTCATTTTAACCCATGTATTTGTTCATCTGGGGCATGTCATTAATCGTTATCACTAGACATTGCTCTGTTACTGTTGACTCATGTCCACTGCCCAATATTTTCAGCTATTTTAAGATGTTTCATTCAAGTTTAACTTCATGGGGTATTTTAGATTTTGGACAGGTCCACCTGCTCACTGGTTCCAGTTATTGACCACATCACATGAACATCATCACAAGATAAAATATGTTTATAAGTTTAGTAATTTTGTTGGTTGGTAAATGTACAGATCTTGATTTTTTGTCTAAAATATCATTACACGCTGTAGCGTTAACCATTCCCTTATTTGGAAATAGGAACATACCCTAAAATGTTTATGAAATAGAAAGTACAAAAAAGTATGTAGAAAGCTGTGTCCACATATCTTTGGCCATATTGTGTATGTCCATCACTGAGTTTATGAACTCAAGATGTCTTAAAAAACAACATTCTTTTCCTTCTGCTTTAGGAATATTGATTCTCTTGGACAGCCGTGCCCATGAAGTCATTGAGTAAAAGTAAGTGATATCATAAAAGAGGCCTCCAGAGTACATGATTGAAATGTGTCTAGCATTACTCAGAAGTGAAGGCCAAGTCTCTGTGCAGACTGAGCCCAGAGCAGCAGAGAGCTGATGATAGTGAAGTGAGGACAGACCACTGAGACTCCGACTGAGGGTGGTAGACACACGGGGGGGGGGAGGCAGCGAAAGTGATAACCTTGTCTCTCGTTCATTGCTGTCTGCTCAGTGATTTAATTTGGCTGTGCCGTCAGACCTCAGCTAAACCTCATCCATCACAGGTACTGCAAAATCCCTCCATCGCGCACTCTTCTTTCCTCCATCCATCCTTCTTTTTCTTTCCCTGTCCCTCTCTCCCATTCCTGCATTCTTTCCTCTGAAGGAGGATAAATCTTAGTCTTCTATATTCCCAAATTTGTCTTAAATATGATCTTAAGTCTGAGTTTTTCTGATTCTGTCCGTTCATTGTCTCCTCATCTCTCCCTGCTGTACAAGTCTATGACTAATAGGTTCTTCAGGAGTTCTTCTGTTAGAGCTGTGGGTCAACACTGAGCTGAACACTTAGAGAGTTACTAGACTCCCCGTCAAAGTTTGGACACACTTTCTCACTGAACTGATTGACAAACGTTGCCAAACCTTTAACAGGTCGTGTAAATCAGAAGAGGCGAGGGTTACTACAGCGTACTGAATCTGTTCATCACAGTTTATCACTATAAAGTACACACCATAAATACATTTGCTCGTGATGCTGCAAAGATGCTGAAAGGTCCAGTTAATCTTTCTGTGTATTTAACAAAATACATCATATATGGAGTTCAGGGGCGATTTTATTCCTAACATGGTGCCAGTGCGTCCCAGTGTGAGACAGGACTCAACCAAATGAACAACCAAATACAAAACTTGTCTTCCTGAGACTGTGAGACTGAAAATATGCAGCGTTTTCCTTATTTTTAGTCATTTAATTAACTAATGCAGAAAGAAAACTTGACAGAACTGATGTAATGTCAGTAACACAGGAATGCAAGAGTAAGTAATAAATCAGAGAAGCCTCATTCATAGTCTGCTTCGCAGTTTGTTTGGGCTAAAGAGAGAGTCGCTGAAATAAACAGCTTTTTGTACAAGCAGGTCAGATGTTGTTCTAAAGCTCTGGCTCCTCACGGTTCCCCAGTACGACGACCAACTGGAGCAGCAGCTCATTAGCAGAGAAGTTGCTGAGTTAGTGGCCTGTTCACTGACGTGTGGGAGACACCACGAGAAATCATTCTCTTACAGCATCGCAGCTTTTTACTGGCAAACAATTTATATTTAGACACTGGATAAATATTGGATTTCTGGAATAAAAGCTTTGACAATTTCTGGATGAAAAGTGTGTGAAAGCAGCTGGTGCATCTTATAAACCAAAAAAGAAAGTTTACCCCTCTGGTTTGTCCTCTGTCCTTTCTCTGTTTCTCAGCAGGTATCCATGTTCTGCTAACACAGGTTCACCCCCAGTTCTCTTTGGTACAGTCTACTGAGCACCCGGCAGGTCTCCTGGCTCAGCCTGGGCCAAACTAATCAACGCATCCTGCAGGGGATATGGGACCAGACCACAGGGAGACCCTGCACACCTGAGCTCAGCCATGTGGGTATGAGGCACACACTCACACACTCTATATATACTACACACACTCCATACTACTGTATTTAATGATTATGGCTGTGCCTGTTGGTTCTATGAAGAACTAGCACCTGTGATTGTTTTGGACCAAACAGAATGAGGGAAACAAGCTGAAGATCTTTAATACACTTGTTGGTTCTTTGCTTTTAAAAGAATGAAAGCGAGAGTCAAGTCTTCATGTCGACAGCAATGTGTATATGTTTGCTGACTGTAAACGGCTAACTGGGTCATGTGGCCGCCATCTCCTCGTGACATCAAGTGGGCTGGTTACCATGACAACAGTCTGACCACGCCAAAGCGATTGGAGCGGCACTTTGTGTGTGTGTGTGTGTGTGTGTGTGTGTGACAGAGAGAGAGCGGCTACACTGTCACCAGTAGGAACAGTAGAAAGTGCTTTTGAACAGAAATCACCAAGTAATTTTTTTATATTTATAAAAATATATATATATATATATATATTTTTTTTTTTTTTTTTAATAATATTTCCCAACAACTAGATGTTGTCTCTGTAAGTTGAATATGAAGTATTTAAAGTCAAATAACATCAACATGCTCACAGTGACGGTGCTAATCCTGACGTTACCGTTGCACCATGGGATGCATGAGAAAGTCCGTTTCAGCAAACGTGCTAAGTTGGCAATTTTCATAGGAATAAGTGGGAGAGAGTTTCTGTCCTTCATGGCATAAACCAAAGAACAGACAAATAAAACTTCGGTGCGATGATGGTGCTAAAAGACAAGTGAGAAGTTATTCATCCTGAGGCGGATCATGAATGTCTGTACCAAGTTTCATGTCAAATAATCACTGAATGCATAAATACACTGTATATGTGAGTTTACTTCTCTAATTACGTGTTAACTGCATTATGGACATCACATGTGAAAAGAGACGCTGCTATTGATCAGATGCCTGTAAGCCTTTGATCAATTCATTAGCCGGTCGGCTCTCAGTTGTCAGCATCGCTCTGAACAGCTAAGTGATTCTTAATTAGCAAATACTGTGAGTGTGTGTGCATAGGTTAAGTGTGTGCATGTGTGTGTGCAAGGACAGCAGCAGCATGTGTGGAGGTGACTGTAAATGTGTGTCTAAAGAGAGCTGGTGTGGTGCACAGGTTCCTTAAACGCTCAAAGCTCAGCAAACAGAAAAAATATCTGCATTTCTCTTCTTTGTGTGTGAATCTGTTGTTCAGTCAGGAAAATGTGTGAATTTCAATTCTATTTATTTTAAGTTTAAGGAATTTCTCTGCTAAAAACGCTCCTTGTGACTTGTGACAGGAATTTTTCGAGAGTACATTTCCTGAGTTAGCTAAACAGGAGACATGGCAAAGTTAGGAGAAAAAACATCTATAAATATCCAGAAAAAGAGACAGCTTCAGTACAACACGCTGACTGAGGCTGTGCTGGTTTTCCGCCACGCTTCACCGCTCACTTAAGCCGAAGCAATGAGACCGTTGGACCAGAATTAGCCTCCAGTCTTCATCTAGAGGGGACAGTGGGATGTTTTTTAATCTGGCCATGTCTCTTCATTCGGTCGTTTTTCATAGGTGAAGGTGGAGGGTGAGTTGAAAGAGACGTTACAGAGAGTGAGAAAAAAAAATCCTCATCTCCACTACCCCTCCTGCTGCTGCTGCCTCTCCCTCTCTTTTACTCTTTTTTCCACTCAGTCTCACTCACCCCCTACCTGTTCCCCTTAGACAAGAACCCCAGATAACCCTGCATCACCACATCAAAGAGAAGATGAGAGGAAGATGGATAGAGGGCTAGAGAGAAAGGTGGAGTGAGAGAATCTCAGGGAGGTGGATCAACAAAGGCAGAGGTCAAAGGCAAAGAGAGGAGAGGGTGATGCAGAGAAAGAAAAGAGCGCAGAAGTGGAATAGAAGTGTTGAAGATGTGAACACCTGAGAAGGATTGAGATATAACTGAAGGCAGGAGTGTATCTCTCTATTTATATCCCTGTGTGCCTCCTTAATCTCTCAGTGTGTCCCTACATAAACCCACTAACACACTCAGCTTGCGCATCCACTATTTTTGTCATACGATAACCGAGCGCACAGCTCAATTAGCCGAAGCTCTCAGGACCTGCCATGTCTGCTCTCCCCTCTCTTCAGACGCAGAGGGATGGAAGGAAGAGAATAAAGCTGTCCACCAAAAGCAGCCGCATCAAAGTCCTTATATTCAGTGAGAGCTGCACTGAACTATAGTGTGTGTGTGTGTGTGTGTGTGTGTGTGTGTGTGTGTGTGTGAGGGTGTGTGTGTGTGTGAGGGTGTGTGTGTGTGTGTGTGTGTGTGTGTGTGTGTGAGGGTGTGTGTGTGTGTGTGAGGGTGTGTGTGTGTGTGTGTGTGTGTGTGTGTGTGTGTGTGTGTGTGTGTGTGTGTGTGTGTCACTGTGCATGTATGTGTTTTTAATATCAGTCACCTGTCATACTGACTCATGTTCCAGCAGGCAAGGTGACTGATACTTAAATAAAATAGCTGCCATGTTCACATTCAGCCTTCTGCTGTGGAGGGTTGTTTCTCCCATGGGCTCACCCTGTTCACACCTAATACACTTTATTTATATATTTTCATTTATGCCCTTTAACCTGTTCATTTTCCTTAGTAAATCTTAACATTACCTTCGTATTTTGCAGCATTATTTGAAGATGAAAATATGTTATTTTTAGATTTTTATTCTTCTCCTTGCACCTGTGTGCAGAGAGCAGGTGTGTGGATAACAAGCAGAGGACAAAGCAGGAGAGACAGATCAGAGAGAATGAAACAGAGACGGCCAACGCTGCTCCCACATCAGGGAAGAATACATGAGGTGAAAGGTGGGCGACCCTGGTAAGATGACCCTCACTGGGTGTGAGTCAGACATAGAGGGATGAAGGGCGAGACATGAGGGAGGGACGGAGAGAACAGGAAGAGAAAGGTGATGAATGGAGACCAAAGAATGATACCAGCTGAACAGGGAATATAATATATATATGTTCTCTAATAATATTTATTTATTTACAGTGGAAGAATGGAAAAATTAGTGACTAGTGTAAAATCCACCAAAGACACAACATTTATCAGAGCCGACTTTTCCAGATATTAAAATTTAAACAAGCTAAGCACTTCAAAGACAGTTGGGTAATAGCAGTGCCAGTAAAAACATGGAAAAACGGGAATGACAGATCCTGGAAAGTCCAGAGTAACTTGAAAACCCACCCACACCATCATTATAACTTGGAGGACTCTCCTGACCTTTAGGTCTGAACTGTAACTCTATAGACCTGAAAATTAAACAAAACGTCCTGATCTTTGGAAGGTTCTCGTCTCTTCTCTAGTCCTAAACCCCCACTCATTCGCACAGGACCTGACCCTGAGCTGAAGCGCACTGACAGCTGTATTCGTTCCATCGGTCTGTCCAAGAGTTCGCTCACATAAAACATTAAGTGAGTAACTGAGTTTGCGTAGGATTTGGTCATGGCAAGGACCGCTGAACCCCTGCACCTCTGCCAGAGCAAGAAAAATACACCGGCAGACATGAATATTATGTGCAGCTATTGTCACACTCAATTTTTGTCTCCAAGGTTCGACCCAGGAAAAGCCTTGGCAGTGTCTACGTGTAACAGAGAAGAGACGAACGTACTGACCTGTGTAAAACAATGACACATTTTTAGACTTTCCTCTCCTTTGTGTGTCTTTGTGGTGGTTCTCACAGTCCATACACGTTTAAAACACACAACACATCCATACCCTCATACGTGTACACACACACACACACACACACACACACACACACACACACTGCATAAACAAACACACACATAGACCCTTTGATCCATGTGAACCATGAAAACCGCAAGAGGCCGCTGTCATGCTCGCTGAGGAGATCAGGGGCTGTAATTTAAGCAGATAAGAGTCGACTCAGGATGTGTTTATATGCCGTGAGTGGGCATTATGGGAAGGTATTTCAATGGCAGCTGTGATGGAAAGAGTCTCTCGAATGTTTTCTGTGCAGATCGTTTAATCCAAATGGCATTTGTTTAACACCGCACCATATGTGAACATCAGTCGAGGTCATGATCACGTTTGTTAATAGTTCCATGTAGTTTCAAACGTGTACGTGAGATTTATTATGATTTCTCGTTTCTAGAAGACGCAAACAGCTAAACCCGATCCACCGACGAAAATCAACAACACGGGCGGGAAAAAGGTTCAGACACCAAACAATCTGAGTGTAGATCCATGTTGGCCTGTTTCATTCTGTTTGCTTTCTTTTCTGGCTGGGGTAGCATAAGTGTGGGGGTTGTACTTGGCCGGATGAGGGTAGGAACAGAGCACGGGGTAGTTGGGGGTAGAAAGGGCAGATGTTAGGATTACATGGATGGGGTGGATTGGAGAGTTAAGCTGTACATATAGAACAGAGGTTTTTTAAAGAGATGTTGGGGGGTGGGTGGAAATCACTCAAGGAAACCTGCAAAATATAATTTATTCTGAAAATGTTTGGTTTGAGGCAGTGACAACAAGGTCTCAACACAATCTAATGTATTATGGTTTTGACGTAATAAAGTGAACATGTCAGAAAAGGAAAATATTGTAACTACATATAGGAAAAGCATTCGCCTCGTGTGTTTGTTGCCATCTGACAATACAAATCTAGTCTTCACTCTCCATTTACCAATTTTTTGCTCTGCAGCAACTCCTGAGGGAAAAATGTGGCTCTTTAGCTCTTAAATGCAGAATTCTGTTCAGCAGCTAGTCACTAACTTTCTCTGTGTTTTTATTAGTTGTTGGAACATTTATGATTAAACCAACAATCAGTCTGATTAGAGCGATGAGAGCAAATCAAAGCTTTAAAGCTGCAATCATAAAACCAAAAACACTGAATTCAACTATTTCAAAGGACTGACAGGAAGATTTAATTGCTAGTTTTCACTTGGTTCATTAATACAGTAATTCAAACGAGGTTTTACTTTATTACACTATAAATGTGGCTGTTTAAGGTATATTAATGTGTATAAAGCACACACACATTTGATCCATAATATACTTAGATGTAGCTGAATGGATAATCTGTGGTTATAATGGGTAAAATGATTTTGAGTGGACTATCGTTTGCTCATGTCATCTTCAGATACTGTCGATAAAAAAATGAGTCTTTTCAGATGACATCAGTGAATCGCACAGAGTTTTGTCCTGCTAAGACGACTCACGAGGAAGAAACCCAAAGGCAAGAGAGGCAAACCTTGAAATACTGATGAGCCCAGCTTCTTGTGGATAGAATGACTCCTGCTTCAGAGACGGTTTGGGCTTTGCTCATGAAATCCCATCAGTCCTGCTGTAACACTACCAACGGATCGAGGGAACAAACAGTTCCAGTAATCTGGGGATGGGATGTTTTACACAGGTTCAAATCAATAAAGACTAGTGTAGTTTTACACCAAACCCTCATAACTGTAAATGCTCATAACGTCCCTTACTCATATAAGGCCATTTTAGAAAGACTGTGTTTTTTCAGGGAATGGCTTTGGCTGGCTGGGATGTTATTGTGTGTGTGTGTGTGTGTGTGTGTGTGTGTGTGTGTGTGTGTGTGTGTGACCCACCGTCCAAAGACGACAAGCAGGAACGTGAGACTGGAATGCGAGGTTTCACTTAATCATCTCCTGATGCTGTGTAAACACTGAATCTGATTTGAGCTAATTGGGTTTGTAGTCAGGGTAAATAGTGTAAAAGGAAACCGCCTGCACATTCAGCAAGATGTTTCCCACTCACAGCCACCTCCTCTGTTCCCTCCAACTTTATTCCTTGATTTAACCAGGAGGACAAAATGTTGAAACTTGTTCCAGGCATTTTCCTCCACTCGTTTCCTCTGATCTGCTGTAAAAGAGCTTTTTTTTCTCCCCTCGAAGTCATATGCAATTTCCATAATGTTGTTTGGTTGGACTGGGAGTTTTTGCTGCTTGGGTATTTGGGTAATTTGATTTTTGAGAAAATAACTGCACAGGAAAAGGAGAGGGGAAAATGGATGATATATATATATTTAAAGAACCTTTCAATCGATTTCCTGGCTTTAGTTTTTGAGACATTTCACATTCGTGATTATGGATTGCACACACCCCCACACCTTCACCCCCTTTTGGCATTCACAGCGGAGTCTTGAAAAGTTTTTTGCTGCGTCTTGTCACTCACATCTCCCCTCTCTCCCGCTCTCATCATAGTCAGTAATGTAGTCACACTGATTGCATTCTCCCACTAATCTAATTCTTCCCTCTTTCAGCCACCCCAGAGACTTCGAGTGGATTCACATCACATCCATTTCAATGACCCCCTCATCCCAGCCCTTCCTCATGACAGCACATACCAACTTTGGATTGAAAAGACCCATAAGCCTCGGCTGCCTTAACCACTCTGATCACATTACCGGCTTCACAAGGACAAGCCCCGCTTCAGCTAACTGCGTGGATCTCATTATACATCCACAAAAACCAGTGGACTTTGGTGATCCACATCAAAATCAAACCCAAAGGAGACCCTAACCAGCAATTAAGATAACGTTTATTCCCGAGCAGCAGATTTTCTTTGTCATGTTGTTAACTTTACCAGCAGATGTAATTAGCACAGGCTTCAAAATGGTGGCTGTTCCTACATAACTCTAAATTCAATCTAGATTAGCTGTTGCATTCCCACAAGATCCATATGGCCAGATCTTAAGCTTGCAAACCTACAGAACTGGAGTCTGTACAGGAAATTAAGAAACAGCTTTGCTCAGGGACTTCAAGTCCCATGGTGCATTGCCAGTGCCTGTGTTGCAATAATCAGCATCTCCCCAGGTCACTGAGGTTCAGAGTTCCCGACTGGATTGTTAAGGGTCAACGTCTCTAACGCTGAAGAGACAACAAGACAAAACACGTGTTTTTTTTCTGCCTTTGAAAAAAAATGTTGGAAAATCAAACAGCATCTCCAAGACAAAACAAATCAATCTTCCTCCTTCCAGCGAGAGATCAGGATTGATTATCTGGATACACACAAGCCTTCATGTTTTTCCAAGTCTGAAATGAAACATGAAATTCAATAGTTCTAAAAAAAATGGAAAAAGCCTATTTTCTTTTAAAATATGTGGAATATAGTTACTGTATGTCCCTGTATGTCCCTGCACGTGTTGTCTACCTTTGAAAAATAACAGTGAACGTCCACTACAGGAATAACGACTAGAGGAAAGTCCACTTCATCACTCATCAAACTCATTTCCTGTTTGTCCTTCTCTATTGCTGTTGTTGTCCATTTTTTAATAGACGACACAAACATACTGTTCCCAGAAATCTGCCCATCGCTTCCTTCTTCAAGTGATAGGATGCAAATGAATTACAGGCAGTGATCTTCCTTCACAGCGGGAGCAGTGATGGTGTTCGTGATGGACTGGAACCGAGCTGATTGGTTATACGTGAAGCCAGCGGGAGCAGGTATTGTCATGTTATCAGTATTTTCTTTGCAATCATTTAAATCACTCAAGGTATCTGATATTTTCCGTATCTGCATGTCCTGAGAAGCAGCAAATTTAGCTTTAAAACTAAACCTGCAATCACATCGTGGGAGGAGAACTAGGGGAAGATGGTTTGTTCCTTATTTCTACTCGTGTTTATGAACAAGCCTGAGTTCTCCTCAGTGTTAGTTGACACAAAGTGTGTTTCAGGCTGTTTTACTGGTTGAGTGTTTTGTCAGATTACCTGTAGTGACAGTGAGCTTCTCAGAATCCTCCATATTTTCCATGTGTGCTACTGCATGTTGGGTACATCCACAATGGTGTGTGTCTTTGTGTGTGTGTGTGTGTGTGTGTATTTGCTTATTGTTGGGTGTATGCCTGCCCGATGCCACAGGTAGCCGTGTGCTCAGTGGAGTGTGTGTCGCTACACCTGTTCTCCCCTCAGGGAGGCGCTGTCCATGGCCAGCTGGCAGATCTGAGCTGGGACATAGGATTGGACAGATTGGATTAGCGGTGGGACATCGGGACGAGTAGAAGACGCAGCTGAAGGTGAAAGGGAAAATAGAGGGAATAGGAAAAGTACAGAAAGGTAAAAAAACAATAGGTAAAAGCTGGGTCATCAGGAGCCTGACGAGGACGTGAGGAGGACAAACCACAACACACACACATTTATTCAAATAAAACACTATATTCTGAAAGACCAGTGACTCAGTCATGTCTGTGGTTCAACCATCATCGCCTTAGTGTGAAACTAATAACATCCAAAAACACAGAGAGAAATCTTAGAAATGTTGAGACGTGACGTCAAAAAGATCAGATATGCACTGAAATATAAAAATAATCGTACTTGTAGTGACTTTACTCAGTTTCCAGATGTCACATCACAGTGTCGCTAAGTTAAGGGTGATAACATACATCTCTCTTGCTTTTACCTAAATTATTTGTGCTTTTTACTGTGTGTTGGACTCATTTCACTGTGTGTAACTCAATCTTCCCTACTTTATGCTGGTGTTAGGATATGTGTGCTGATGTGTGTGTGTGTGTGCTGACGTGTGTGTGTGTGTTTCTGTGTGTGTCCTGCCTCGAGGCTGAAGTGTCAGACGGGAATGAGATGTTTCTCTCTCCCTCCATATGCAGTTTCTGCAATACTGCAGCACTACCACAAACAGCTGAGGGGTAGAGCACACACACACACACACACACACACACACACACACACACTTGAACTTACACGTATTTTTCAAACAACAGACTGAGTCTACTGTAAACACACTCCTGAACAAACACACATATTCCACGTCTTGTAATTTGGCAGCTAGCTCATAACGTTCACCTGGACTCAGCCCATTCAGCAGTGAATACAGATAGAGTTTATAAAGCCACACACACACACACACACACATTCACACCCCTGTAGTTCGAGCCTATCTTCCTCATTAGGAGTGTCTTTCTGTATCTCACAGTCTTTAGGGACTCTCTTTCCCAGACCTCCACACACACACCACCCGCTATCCATAGGCCCAGTCCACCGGGAGAATAATTCGACAGAAGGACGGGAAACAGTGAGAGCTGAAAGTGATAGTGGGTAAAAGATAGTTTTGGCTGAGACGCAGTGAAAGAGGAGAAAAAGTAGAGCGATATGAGGAAAAAAAATGAGGCAGTGAAAGTGGTGAAGGAATCTGAGTAAGAGGGTCAGAAGGCTACGGAGCAGAAAAAGTAAAGTTTAAGTGGTGTTGCAGTGGCATGGAAGGAATGAAAAACTGAGGGCCATGTATCTCAGAGTGAACTGACAGTCCTGCAAACACACGCCAGGATTTGAAACTCAGCCAAATTCAGACCTGAGTTTGAACCAGCTACACAAGCGTAAGCCATTCCCATACACTTGTGAATTAAGCCTGGCTCTCCTCTCTCCAGAAAATAAAAGCGTGAAATTGGCCAAGTCAAAGCCACGGTCTGAGCAAAGCTGATTTCTTGCCATTGAAGCAGAGGCAGCATCTATGCAACGTGATTCTGCTGTTGGGATCTAGGACAAAGTTTGTGTTTCAGCCTTGAAATTCCTTGTAAGCCCTGGGTTCATGCATTTTTGGGGTTTAAAACCAAGAAGCTGTGAGGTCAGTCAAAGCAGAGTCATTTATGTGAGGCCAGTATGAGGTTTTATTTGTAGGTTGATGCTGATACCAACAGATTTAAGGTTTTTTTTATAACTTTCTGAACTTCCCCAATAATGTAAACACAACAACCTCACACTGTAACTCTGTTTAGGATACTGCTTTTTCTTTTTTCTTCCAGAAAGGTTCGTATGACAAAAGTCCTTATCACAAGGTGCACTTGATTTCTTTACTCTGGGCGCCTTCATAGGTGGGTGGAGTTTGATCGCACCCTTTCATGAACAGTGGGAGGCTGCAATAATCCAATATTGATCATCTGCTACAACATGACTGAAATCCCATACATTACAGTGCATTAGAGTAGGACATGAACAATTTAATCATTTCCGTCACAACTGTGTAAACTTCATCCACTGAGGACGAGCGTGAGATCTGCCTGAAAGGTGCGGAGCAGAAAACAGAAAAACGGACCTTGATGTTTGATATTTTCTTTAACCTGCAGTTAAAAAATTAACTTTGATAAAAAAAATAGATCACAGAGAAAATATTAGGGACTGACTGAAGTTCACTATAGTCAAATGAGTCATTTTGCTTTTTGTCAAAACATCCTGTTAGAAACTTCTTATACTGTAAAATGTAGTGATGTGCCAAGATGAGGTCCCCGAGGCCAAAGGCTGAACAACATCCACTGAAATACCGGTCAGTGATTGGGTGTTTATGCTTTATCGAAAATGTTTTCATGCAGCATATTTTGGTTTTGTGAGAGAGAGGACAGTCAGGGTGAGGAATGACTCATGGCAAATGATAATCTGGTGAAGTTCCCTACCTCCAATGAGAAGCAGTTGTACAGCTACTTCTAATGGAGGGATTTCAGCTGATGACGCAGCCCCAACACTAGATAGCAAATCTCTGATGGCCAAAATTTAGCTAATTAAAGGAGACTAACATTCAGCACTGGAATAAAATGGATCCCAGTTTGCAGAATTCTCAGTAAAACTGGCCCATGTCAAACTGGCTGTTGTTTGACTCTTATCAGGCAAGTCTGATATAAAAATTATTGCCAATACAATATGGTCATAGTAACTTTTGTATGTGTTTTGTACAGTATGTACAGAACGTGCTGCATGGGTCTCTAATCCTTACGCCTGTTGTCTCCTGTGCTATTCAGCTCTCAACCATCCTGCTCTTCTCTGTCAGAGCCTGTTCTGGTTTTGTTTGGATGCAGTGAAACAGTTTCAGAACAGTTTTATCTATAGCATTGCAGGGATGGAGTCTGTGATATATAGCAGTGGTTTTGGACCCACAGGAAAGCTGAATAGATGAGAACCAAAACCAGACATGCTTATAAGAGAAAGCGGGGGGAAACCAGGGAGGGAAGTGGATTCAGCTCTCTGAGAGGTATGCACATTTAAAAAACATCAGCTCTGTTTTGCTTTTGCTGCATTAGGACCCGCTGCTTTGGCACAGCACAGACACACTCACACAGACACACATGCTCCAATTTACCCTAGTGTCTCTGCACCGCGTATGGTTTGCATTGGTTCTGCTGCTGGCTTTTGTAAACAGCACTAACTGGTTGTGTATGTCTGAGTCCTGCGAGTTCTCAGACCTCTGAATGAAAGGATACCTCTATCTCTCTGTTTCCCTCCATGGCACTCTCTCTCCGCTGCCCTTTGACCTGCTTTACCGTATGGGCTGTCACAACCATGTGCTCTTGTCATGCGTGTTTAGGTAAGTTTATGACATGTGGTCCCTGCAGGCCAAGGGTTATACACATTCAATGTCGTCCACTACTGTTGGCTGTGAGCTGGTCGAGCCCAGAGCCTGTGTGTGTGTGTGCCCATCAGCTTTGGCCCGGTTTTCTTCCTGTGTCCTGGTCTTGAATGCATAATTTTTTGGATTTGACATGTAGATTACAGTTAATCTCTGCCTTAAATTTCATCTACATAAATCCAACCGTAACAGGGATTGATGATTATGTGAGTTAGTATTACTCTGAAAGGGAAATTTCATTATTTGTCAGTTTATTTTCTGTTGCAGCATTTTATTCACTACCTCATATGTAGAGATTGGCAGCAGCTGAAACTGTTAACAGAAGTGAGAGCCTTCAGATTTCTTATTCAAATTAAAGAGAAATGATGAAGATGATGACGGTCAGAAATTTTGTCTCAGCTTGACCAAAACCAAACAACAAAATACAGAATGTGCTGTCGCTCACAGCAAACTGCACTGTGATAATTCTGTTTTCAGACCTGAGGATTTAGATTCATTACCAAAGGTCAGTGTCAGTGCAGGAAATGATGTTGGTTGTACGAACCAACAAACACATATTCAGGTGCTTGATAAGCATCCAACTCCTCTTGCTGGCCGAGCTACCTTCCATATTTGGGGGCCTCCAAAACCTCACATTTGTGAGCAGGCCAGAGATTTTATATTTTTGTGCAAGTTTTCCATGCATTCCATAATAACGCACATAGTAACACACCGTTGTTGTCGTTTGTATCGTAAAGGTGCAGTACGTAAAATGTGAAAGCGTTAGCGGCACCTAGTGGTGCGATTGCAGAATAAACCTTCTGAGCACCCCCCCCTCAGAAACATGGTGGTACAACATGGCTGCCTCCACGAAAGGAGACCGGATGTAGATTTAAAGGCTCATTCTAAGGTTATAAACGCAGCAACAGTCGGCACTGCATGTTTCAGTGATTACACGTTAAAGGCAGCATGTGAACAGTATATTCCATTGCTCTAAATATCACACACCTTTAAAGGATGTCTGCTGTGCTGAACTACAGTATAAATGCTGCCACAAATACAAATATCGACCAACAAGTATTGAAAGTATCTGAAAAGTGACTGTTCTAGGAGACAGTGTTGGCTCTGCACGTCCCGAACCACTACGACTAAGATGAAGAGGAAATGGTTCAGGTAAGGGAAGTAGTGAGTATGTTGTGGCCTCTTAGTACTTGGTACAGACTTAGTGATAAATAAACATCATTTTACCTGTAATAGTGACAAACATTGATATAGGACAAAGCTACGAGAGGAAAGGACAGAGAAAACAAGGTTCACATGTTTGGTTTGTGGCTTCGACTCTAAACACTTCCAGAATGACTATTAATGTTTAGTAGTTTCTGAATTTTAGGGGATTTTAGTTGTTTTATTGTATTTTATTTTGTGTTTTCCATTTAATGTTTCGATAAAAGTAGCTGCCACCCAAGTGTCCCTCACAGAGACCACAAAGATGGGATTGCTGAAAGATGATGTGACTAAGCAGCACAAACACAAACAGAGGGGAAACAGATCCATAAAATGCTGATAATTTGTTCCAAATGACGGTTCTGTTCTCGATTCTGATAATTCAGTGGGCTGAACTGAAATTAATTGAATTCAGCCAAAGTTTTTAAAGCTACACAGACATGAAGATACACAAACACACGCATCTTGTCCACATTAAGACAGTAACCTTAACCATGTCTACCTCTTGTCCACAGGAAGTGAGGTCAGCAGAAAGGCTGTGTGTGTGTGTGTGTGTGTGTGTGTGTGTGTGCGTGTGTTTGTGTGTGTGTGTTAATGTGTGGTGTCTTTCTCTGGGAGATTAGGTTTCAGCCATCACTAAGTCTTGCTAATTAATGTCACAACCTGCTAACTGTATCGGTGCCAACATACACTCTCAGAGACTCATGGCCTTTACACACCTTTTTACACACACACACTTCTCCTTACCTGTCACAATTAATGTCACACATTTGCTTCTGACTTTTGGGTTTTCCTGCTTTCCCTCTCGCTCTGTCCACACAGTTTGCTTCCTTTCTCCAACATCTACCCATCATTTTTCCTCCTCACTGTCACGACTAATTCTCCACCTCTTACTTTCCCTCCCTGTTCCTCAACCCTTCTCTCCTTATCTCTTCTTATCAGGGCCCCTTCTGACTTTCTATTTTCTTTATTTAATTTCTTCTTGGCTTGACTTTTCCCATATGTTGCTGGAAATAATATACTCTCCCCCCTTTTGTTCCTGTTTCCTCGTCATTATACTTATTTACTTATCATCTCCTCTTGATCCTCGATCCTCCTTCAGTATGTAAAGGAGGAACTCATGTTCGGTTTTCTTATGTTTACTCAGGTTGTTGTTGTTGACTCTAGAGTTGCTTGGTCAAGTTTGAGAGATTAGTTATCTCAGTTTTGACTTGAAGACTTTGAATGTTTGAATAAAAAAAATTTCCTTCCTCATTTAAAAGAGATTTTAGAAGAATTTCCAGAAAATCATCTAATGAAATTTCAAACTAAATGACACTGAACAATGGTGCAAACATGATATTAAATATTCCACTTTTATCTTATTTCCACAACCAGTTTGGTGAAAATGTAAAATATGCTCATTCTTCCATGATCATTGCATGACTATTAACAAGTGATGTCACCAAATGTCACCTAGTGAAAGTTTTTTTGTTTTGTTTTTAGAAATTTTAAAATTGTAATGCAACATGATCCGCAATTAAAATGTAATTTCTGTATTTAATGTAGTACATATGTAGATATGTGAGGAAGAATTGGCATCGAACGATGATTTATTTCATTAAACCCAAATCTTCATTTTATAAATTTACAAACATTTGCACAGCCTAAAGTAACTGCACCCCCCCCCCCCCCCTATTGGACCCTAATGTGATCATGTTCAGACGTGACCACCTATTTAACCACATCATTCCCTCCCATCACTAATCAATAAGTCCTCATTTGTCCAGTCAGTCTGACAGGCTCACTCAACCTCTAATTTTGTGTGTGTGTGTTCATGTCATGATGTGAAGTCTCTTAGTGCTTCAGTGTGTGTGTGTGTGTGTATTTGACCCTATCATTAGCCCTAATGATTGACAATGTCCTCCCATTTCCACCTCCCCCTCCCTCGTCCCCTTCCTTCCTTTATTGACCCACCTGTCAGTGGCCCATCACTGCAACTTCCTCATGTCATCAATAGCCAGACTTTATCTAGATGGACGGTCCCGCCCTCTCATGTACCTTATGGCTTATCTGTGATACTGTATCTGCAAAGCAGGTGAATTGAGTCTGTGAGTGGATTCTTGTATTTCTCTCTGTAAAAGGGCAAAATGTCCTCACAGGGGTAGAAAGCTGCAAGCATTTTGCTGATCAGCTCTTGGGTTTAGATTTCAGGCATGTTCCCTCTTGCACATACACCTGGTTCATATACTTTTATATACAAGTTGCAAAATGTAAAGTAAATTATCACAGACAAAATATTTCATTGGAATCCAAAACTGAAGTATCTTCATCTGTTCTTGTTTTCTAGTCTTCATCATATCACTACTCTCTCAAACAGTAGGCGTCTGTTTACAGGTAGTCTTGAGATTTGTTTGGACTCAATACACAAAGAGCTGCATTGCTAAGTTTCACAGCAAACCAGCTCGACTGACGAGACAAGCAGCAACGCCAACAGAAACTCAGGTTTCATCATGAAAGATCAAAGGAAAGGCCTCAGTGTGGCCGCGGTCATGCAGCTCCCAACGCCACAGAAAAAATCAAAGGCAGCATTACAGCACTACAGGGCATAATGCAGTTAGATCCTCACAAGCACAGTGTTCACAGTGTGTGTGTGTGTGTGTGTGTGTGTGTGTGTGTGATGTCAGGAGTGTCAGAGTCCGACAGTAGTTCTAAATCTCAGTGTTTGACATGAGCTCTGAGACTCCATCGCTCCTCCCTTTCTCCCCTCACGTCTCTTTTATCTGGGGTCGGACACTTGCTTCAATGAAAAGAGACGAGGATGGAGAAAAGGAAAGAAACAGAACATTAAGAAAGGTTAAGAGATATTACAAGGGGAAAGGAGAGCAAAGCAGAGAGGGAGGAAGGGGAGACAGGGGAGAATGACAGATGGGCCCAGAGAAGAGAGGGCTGCTGGGTTCAGCACTGCGGCAGTGCTGAGCATATGACAGCTTTACAGTGGGCTCCGTGTGCGCTCGTACACGTGTATCCTGGCTTTTCTATACAAGCGTGTTTGTGTCAGGCTGTGTGTGTGCGCGTCGCTGTGTACGTCCTGGCTCGACCTTTTGTGCGTATATTGGGACGTGTGCGTCGGCGTGTTCGTGCACACGCTCATGTTCGTGCCTTGGCGTGGCTCCAGTGTTTACCTAGGGCATTTTCTGTGTTGAACGTAGCCAGAGGGACCGTTCTTCCACCTGTTATCCTTTCATTCTTCTCCCTTCCCTCTCCAGCTCCTGTCATCCATCTCTATATTGACTTAACTACTGATAAATCAGGGCCTGTGTGTGTGTGTGTGTGTGTGTGTGTGTGTGTGTGTGTGTGTGTGTTTGTGTGGGAGTTGCATGTTTGCTTTAGCTGCGGCACATGTTGTCTTAGCGCTCAGGGAGGATTTCTCACCCATCTTAAATGCATTGAAATTTGTTTACACGTGTTGCTGTGCTCATTTGTTCAGTGCGTCTTTCCGACACATCAGCTCTCTCGGTGCAGTAAGTGAAGGATTGTGGAACTAGGTCACGCTCTGACAAACATTACACAATAAAATACAGTGTGTGTGCACAGTTTTTCTTCTTCATGCTTCTTTTTCTGTTCTGCTCCAGATGAAACCCCTGTTCTGCCACTCCCTCCGCCTCAGCATGCAGTCGTTCCAGCTCCCTCTGATCGCCACCCCCCCCCCTGCCAGTCCTAATTTCTCCACTTCCTGCGTCTTTGGCTGTGATGTCTGGAGCTGAGGTGAGAGGTCACGAGGACCAGGTGTGCTGAATCTGGCGTCGGTTGTTCCGGCTGCTTCGCCACCTTTGTCTTTCCCGCTGTTAATCTGGTGCGGCCTAAGCACATTTTGTTCTATTGTTCTCTCCATGAATTACGTGTCATGCTAAGCTGCTTTGTCTGGTCACCGTGATTTTATGAAATGACTTGCAGCATGTTTCCGATTAGCAGCGTTTTGCAGATAACAGGCAGCACAAACAGCAGATTTAGAGATATGATATAAGATATGACTTTTCTAAAAGGCAGACTTCACAAAGTTTATAAGATGTAACAAATAGTTTTATTAATTGTTAATAAAACATTCAAGGTGTCATAGATTCGTTTGAACAAGTCATGATCTTATGCCTGTTGTCGGTTTCCAGGTCTAAATTTAAAAAAAAAGTCAATTCTCATTCCACACTGATCATTTTTAAATTATTGAAAACTTGTAGCTCCAAACTAAACCAGCAGGCCTGCAGTTATAAATGTTAGTAAATCATCGAAAGGTGTTTAGTTTCTCATAAACCATCAATTCAAGGTCAAATGTTACATAAGTGCCATGTGTTTTTCCATGTAAATAGTGCCCTTCTCCTGCCCTTGAGTCTCTGTAGAACTATTGTCCTTTGGTTATTTAGTTATTATTTTGGTGTTTGGTTCTTTATGCTAGAATGGCTCATTATTTTTAATATGCAGGTCTATATCTAGACTTCTGAGCTTTACTCTCTATTTTAAGGGACCTGTTCTACAACTGTAGCCTGTGACTGACTAGTATTACACATTTTATGAATAGCCCTGCTTGAATAAAGGTAAGAAGATTATGAACTGTGATAATCTACTCAATAAAAGAACAGGCATCACGTCTAGAGATAGAGTTTCCCATCCTTTGTGAACATATCTTCAGTCCTGGCTAGTTTTCTGTACCTGAACCTTGTCACATAAAAGTAGCAGAGCCATGGGCTTGCTGTAACAGATGTCGGTGATGGTTTTTATTGCTGTAAGGTCAAAAATGTGCCTCCAGTTCAGAATGGACCAGGGAAAGGAGACAGAAGCTGGTGGAGGAGCCCCAGTGATGCGATTCACCTAGAAATGGAAGACATGAGATCGCGGCTGTCACGCACCATCGATCACGAGTCAAGGGTGACGTTTACTTTCAAAAGCATGCGTCGCACAGTAGGGCTCAGCTCGTATGCATGAAGGACACACACATTAATAAACACACTTGTTTTCAGGACAGCATTAATCCACAACTGGTTTAAGAAACAGGACCAGACATTTATGGTCTCTGACATCTCCTTAAACTGCTAAAGGTGGATCCCATTAGGCCACAGGTTGTAATGGGAGGCCAAGCAGTCAAGCCAGGCAGAGATTTAACAATGGCTGTGGGAACACTGGGAAAACATTAGACCAGTGTCAGCTGATTTAATATTACATGTGAGCTGGGCATGTTTTGCTGATGGATGGGAGGCTTTACAGACTTTTAGGGAAGGTCAGTGACTCCAGTAGAAGGAGGTGGAGGAAGAGGAGGAGACAGAACCTGAGAAGGATGAATACAGACATAAAGATGAGAGAACTAAATAGAAAGGAACAGAGACACTCAACAAGACATTTGGGACAGAAGAGAGAAGGCTGCATGTGCAAACTTGTGGCCTGTGACATACCATTTGTCATGAGTCAGGAACAACAGAGGGGGAGAAACTGTGGAAACCACAATGTGATCTCTTTTTTCCTTCAGTCACTCCGGGCTGTTATCTTGGTTCTCCACCCTCTGGTTGCAGTTTCTCTGTTTAGACTTACTGTGTGTGCATGTGTGTACTTGTGTGGCTATAAAATCTGAGCACCAGTTTGAGTTTTACACCATGGCAGTGATGACATTTGCCACCTTCAAAGGGATGTTTGAGAGTAAAGACGTGGCCTTAGGGTTCGGATTATTGGTATAGTTTAAAGCTAGCATTAGGACAATGGTGGGTTTAGGCCTTTGGGTGTGTTCATCTGCAGATGTGTTTATTTTCTGTAGATGTGCCTATTGTAGCATATATAAATCTGGAAGCTTTTATTTCGCTTCACCATAAATATATTGTGACATATTTGCATGAGTGTGTTTGTGTGTGTGTTGCTGAACCCAGGTCTGTGTCCCAAAGCACATGCTGAACAGTTTGTAAATGCCAGGGCAGGCTGAGCCTAAGAGCAAGCAGGTCACACAGGGGAGAGGAGAGAAATGATTCTTCTGCATGATGTTTCCGAACACTTCCTCCTGCTTCCCTCTCTGGCCACATTCAGCCCAATTTGGGAGCTGCTGAAACATCTTTTTCCTCCTAAAAAAAAACTCATGCTCTCGGTCTTGTATCAGCATCATCCTCTAACTCTGCAATCTTCAACTCCCAACAACGTTCGCTCCCATGTTCCACTTAACCCATCACAATTAATCCAGGAAGTCCCACCGAAATAAAGGATCTACCCTGCTGCAGCAGCCAATTGTCACTCTCCTGACGAACCCACTCACCTGGTTGGCTAGATTGCAATCAGCTGGGGTTGATTGAAAGGCAAGGACACAAAAGGACAAAGACAAAATCACTTAGGCAGCCTATTAGGCCGGGAATGGGGTGCCCATTCACAACAATACAGTAGGCACTGATAATCTGTTGATGATAAGGAGGAGGAGAAAAGTCTGCAAGCCTCAAGGGGTCTGTCAGGTAGTGTGTGCGTGTGTGTGTGTGTAAAGCTGTAGTGCTGTGTTATTAATATGCATTTGTAGGCAAGGACATTATGGCCATAAAGATTTGAATATTTGCAGCTTCTGTAATCACTGCTGGATCCTTGGTATCACTGAATTAATCACAGAAAAATAGTTTCCTCTTTTCACTTTACCATTTATCTGAATCTGTGTGAATAACTGAAGTCATGCATTATAACACTATTTACTTCTGGTATGGATATTTTTCTATTACTCAGAATTTCAAATACAGACGTCACATACCTTATATTTATGAAATCTAATCTCAAATAAACCTGGTCAGTTGAGCAACCACTGATCAAATTCATGTCAGATTAAAAAACAGGGTTGCTCATTTCCGTTGGTTGAAACATTGTTTAGTATTGTCTCAGATATTTGGTCTGAACTTTATCTCTCACATTTTGTCTAAATGTTTTTTTGGGGCTTGACTTGAAATAACCTAAACTTATAGATCTTAATTAAACGTACTGAAAAACAGCATTTAAGTATAGTTTTTAAATAATGGGAACTTGAATTTATGTTTGTGAACCCTAAAAAAATCAAACCAGTCCCATGTAAGGTGTGTTTATATAATATTAATATTTAATTATAATATTAATTTTTAATATTAATTAGGTAATTAGTACTATTAATTATTTCATTTATGTTGTGATGTGTTAGAATTGCTGCCCGTGTTATGTTCAGAAGCAGCATTTTTAAAATGTAGTTGCATTTAGGGAGATGAGGTGGATGACAGGAGGACAAACTGCAGGAGTTTGCCACCAGAAAAACAAGGTTGACTTGTTCAGTACAGTCGCACCTGTGGTTAGACTCTGGCTGGAAAAACACTGTGGTTGAAGAAAGCCTGTGATTCCAGATAAATGTTAAGTCATGGTTTCTGTGGCACACCAATTGTGGACTAACAAACTAAACTAGATGGTGTGGGCTTTTTTCATGCGCTCTATGTATGTGGTGTACTATATTACTCATTCTTGGTCCTATTCTTGTTAAGCAGTCGCCCTCATCATTTTATGTTTTTGGGGACTCAACCATAAACAAACTTGGTTCAGGGTTAGTTTAAGGTTGGGTTAGGTGAAGATTAGTCTAACATTAGGGTCCATCTTAGGTTTTGCCAAGTAGTGTTTATGGTAAAGGTAAATTACTGTTAATTAACGTTCTCTCAAGCAGTGGAAACGAATGTGTTTGTGTGTAAATGCGCATTGTGTGATTATGTGCTCACACTCTTCCTAAGACTCTAATAGTGGACTTGGCCCATACAGTTTAGCCAAAGCCTCACTGAGCTTAAAGCTTAGAAGGCCTGAGTAGAAATCCTATAGAGGATTACGGTCCACTCCAGAGGACCCTTATTTCAGAATAGAGGCAAAGAATGTTTTACACCGCTAACACCCCTCTAGTCCTATGCTGTACTGTAATACTGTATGTGAGTCAGTGTGTTTTTGTTTGTGTGAGGAAAAGAGGAGGGGACAGTCAGTGGCTCAAGAATCTCTGGGCACATCAACAGTCAGGAGGAGGTCGACTGGCTCTGCTAACAGATGGATTGATGTAGGGATCAGAGGGTCGTGGGTGTGTGTGTGTGTGTGGAAGATAAGATGTGTGTTTTGGGGAGGTATCCTGTTGCCATTACCAAATGTTTGGCAACAGATTTTTATTTAAAGATCACAAAAATACTCAATATTTGTTTGTTTGGGAATCAGTCTAAGTTGCTATATCACTATTGCAGTGAATTTGAGTTTAACAACACACACATATGTTTATCCAGTTTTCTAGTGCGGACTGTTGATGTTTCAGGCTGATGTAAAGAGACAGCCCATGAGTTGAAGGAGGAGGCATGTTTTTTACTGCCAAAGGTACAATAGTGTGTGACATTCACATATGCCATTTGAGGCACTGATTTGTGTTTTGGGATTTGCCTTTTGTGAGAGGTTAAATACACCTCTGTCTAATGATGCTTTCATGTTGTCTGTCTCTTCGTTTCCCTCCCTGGCTCAGCCTCCATTCCTCTCCTGTCTAATAAAGAGAACAGAAGAATATGCATCAGACATCAAACGACATCAAAGCCCACATAGTGTTTACCTCTGATGCTTTCTCTCCTTCGTGCTCTTACTCTCCTTTTTAGTTTTTTTTTTTTTTTTTTTTTTGCATTACCTGTCTGCAGACGCCGTTTGATGTGAAATATCAGCAGGGTACGTATCTGTCAGTTTGCATATGTACACTGAGGCATTGTCCCGCATGAGCAGGAGAGTCACTCATCGCAAGTAGAGTCTCCACACCAACATTATATAAGTGTTATCATCAAACAGGGACAGAGGGTTTTTACTGTGGACTAGTCAACCTGTGTGCAAGCTCCATCGAATTTAAAAGATAAAGACGTCTGAAACTGTTTCATCTGCATTATGTGTGTTAATGGGTGGGGTTATGAATTTATCACCTGTGATAAATCATCTTTCTACCCTCTGCCAACATTGCCTCAGGATATCGTACAATTTTTAACATGGCATTTAGTGAACGGCTTATTATTGCTTTCAAGTACGATTAAAACTTAATACTTGAATGTTCCTATTCAATGTGAATTAGTTTGATGAGCTAAATCCAAAACACAAAATCTTTATAAAACATTTTCTTATGTGATTCAGTTTTGTTGGATAAATAGGGGTATATTTAAAACCTGCTAACTACCACCCCCTTTTTGTGCACAAGCCCCAAAAATACATATGCAAATTAAACTTGCTGTTGCACATTTTAAAGATTATATTGATAACCTTGGTAGTGATAAAATGGATTGAGTCACACCTGTGGACCAATACAGGTCCAGGTTTTGTCACAAAGGAGCTAAAATAAACTTTGTGCCGTGTTTTTGTCAGATTATGTCCATGCGGACCTTATTGTGCCATTTGAGCTTCCGTCTCTGCTCCTTTCGCGTCACCACCGTTGTCAGGGCAACGCTCCTGTCAGAACGCGGGGAATTTACACCCCCTCCCCTTTGCAACGTCTAAACTGCGTCACATCGTTGGAAACGTTATTTCATTGGCTACAACTTGAGTCAGTCATGACTAACAAACTACGATTGGCTGATTTTACTGTCATTAGACGTTGTTCTACGCGGTGGGCGGGTTTTGCCGGTGAGTCGTGGCTCCCATTGGTTTTCGTACTGACTGAGGGGCCAACCCCCGACAGACATGTTTGGTTATGGGTTTATTTTGATCACACGAGTCTGCAGAACGTAAATTTACCGTGTGTTTTGTCGGTTTGTGGTAAATAAACGACGAAAACAACCGGGGAACAAACTGAAGTAACTTTTTAATGAGGACTAGAACGTGGTTTTATGGCTTTAACTGAAGGATAATGCGTCTTTTGGACCAAAACCTGTTTGCTGGACACCTGAGGTTTGAAGCCATGTGGGGATCTCTGCACGTCAGCAAAGGTAAGAATTAGCCTCTTGTTGTGTTTGTACTGTTGCTGAACGTTTAGAAATGTTGTTGTGATACTTCACTCCTACATTGTTGTTTTGTTGATTGTTTACACCATTTGAATCGTGAGGCTTTCTGTTTTTTTTGATATATAGTTTGTCGGACTTTATGTAAATTAGACGGTCGATATTTGGAAATACATTCAGAAATACAATTTCCGGCCCACAGACGGGTCTTAACAGGTAAAAGTCTCTCAGGCTTCGTATCTATGAGACCAGAAAACACCAACACGGTGTTTACGGAGGTATGAGCTAGATGCTAATGGGCATCTGGGGCCTGTATAATGTGTAACGTCTCCAGCTGACTCCAGAATGTGAAATGGGAATCTCACTTGGTCATAAACTAAAGTCCTGGACTGCATGACAGTTTGATGGTACTAGCTGGTGCTACTCTAAATGAACAGTTTAGGGATCGCCTATTAAATTTCATTTAAAACAATTCACTAAAAGCCCAAAATGTCAAGCTTGGCTGGTACTAGAGGAAATGTCAGGCAGTCATCAGTTTGATTTGCTCTATGGGCATTGTAGTCACAAAACCTCATGGCAATGAATCCGGGGGTTGAGATCATTGATTCTCAACTATTTCATCACCAATCAATTAACTTTTGATTTTTAAGTGTCCCCATGTCTTGATTGTTTTAGCACTAATTTACCTAATTAACAGAAAATGTAGATTGATAGATACTTTATTATTTTAGCAGTTTTATCATTAATCGTTCAGTAGGGACTGAAATGTTTGACACTAGCTGTGTTTTCAGATATGGAGGCTGTTTACTGCATGTGGCCGTCAGTGGATAGAAATGTGTGGGCATGGACAGCTTTGGCTGACAGATGACTGATTTTTGAGGAGTGTTTGGGTTCAAAGACCATTGAGGGTGTTTTCAGGAGTTTGGCACTGGCAAAGGTGTGTGTGTGTAGGTGTGATTGTGTGTGTGTGTAGGTGTGATTGTGTGTGTGTGTAGGTGTGATTGTGTGTGAGACTGATGAAGTGAGGTCTCCTGTGCTCCTCCAAGGTCCTGTAACTCAGAGTTTTCATCAATCACTCCCTCCCCTTCCTCCCTTTCCTGTCCTCTCACGCCTTTAATTTTCTCATCCTGCTTCTGCCACATTCTTCAGTCAAACCAGCTGTCTTTTTTTTTTGTTTTATTTTATTTTATTTATTTTTTTGTGTAGTTGTTGCTTTTCCCTATACGCCCTCTAAAACCAGATAGAGGGCGTATATCTTCATCTTTCTTTTAATTTTGTAAGGTTATTCCTTTCTCTTTCTCTCTCTAACTTTCCATTCCTGTCTTCCATCATACATGTCCTCAACCTATCCTTTAGCACTAGGGGAATCCTATTCTGGCCTATTGTAGTGCTCTGTACACAGCCATGATTTATGACTGCTTTTAACAGCAGGTATGTTAGCAGTTAAAGTTGCTTGTCAGGAACAAATCCCTACTCACATCTCTTCATTTCCTTGTAGGCTTTTAACAGACCCCAACTGTCACCACTAATGACCCTGTTTTTTCAAGAACAATCCAAATAACAGTTCGTAATACATAAACCCCACCTGCATGTAAAATTAGTTACTGATTCATTTATGGGACTTGTTCGGGCCACTTTGTGACTTTTCCATATGTTGCCTTGTTTGTAAAGTTCCTGTGAGCTGTGTTGTAAAGTTTTTATTTTTATTGACAGCAGTGCTGGTATTGCTCTCTTATAGACATATGCTATGTGATATATGAGAAACAGCCAGAGACAGGCGCCTGTTTTTTTTTATATATATATATATATATATATATATAGCTGAAAGATGCCTGTTGCTTGTTATGGCTCTGTGAAGCTGATATAGTGAGGCAATCACGCATAAATTCTGACTTCTGGGTGTGTGCAAATAGATGCCATTTTGAAATCAGCCTTTTCCTGCATGTTCTTGCTTAACTTTGCATTTCCACATTTACTGTTTGAACAGGCCACAAACACAAATCCCACCCCCTACACTTAACAAAACACAAATTAGTTTTTCCCAAACCCTCAGCATGAAGTAACTACTGAGCATTAGTGAGAAAAGTTGTCCTGCTGAGTTTCCTCCCCAGCCAGGAATAAAATGCCAGCAGGGGAGGTTGAAAGACCTTCAGTGTAACGTTAGAACCAGCACTGGGGCTAGAACTGTTTTTTATTTGCATCCCTGAGTGAAGTACAAGACGAGAAAGAGGATGGGAAAGGAAGGGGGAAAAGGGAAGGATGAGGAGGAAGAGTTGTTTTGAAGGATGTTGTTTGGAGGGAAAGAGATGTAAGGATATGGAGTTATTCTCCAGAGGGGTTGGCTAGCTTTGAGGCATCCAGGGCTCTTGAAGTGCTGACAAACATGTGCTTCATAGCACATTTAGCTGTATGTTGATGTAAGTCAAACAGCATGAACAGACTTCCTAACAGGTGGGGAGAGATGGGGAAAGGTGCTGCTCATATAAAGACTGAGATTTGTTTTAATACAAAGTTTCAAAACTGTGTCTCTATGTGCATGTGCAAACATCCTGTATGTTATGTCTATGTGCATTCAGTTGATAAACCTTCCCCATGTGTTTTGAAATGTGCACAGAACCCATGTTCACACTGCAGGCTTTCATGTTCACTTCCACATGCTGCTTGTATCCAATTCTGAAAACTATTTAGCTGCAGTTCATATCCCATTTCAGTGCAAGCCTGCAGTGCAGAGAAGAGCTGGGTGTGCAATAATAACCTAAGACTTTACCTCTGTTCTTAGGCTGCTGCTTTTGTTAGTGTCCAGCACATTTCAGTGCACAACGAGACTTAGAAATTGAGTTAATGTGCTTGGCATTCTTCCCTTATAAACAAAATAACCAACTTTTTTTATGGCCACACTGATAAAACATCATCTCTGTTTCATATATATGGAAAGAAAATCAACCATCCAGTGTTGGATAGAATCAGAATAACTGGGAAATCAAGTTTCAAGTGTTAAATGTTTTAAGTCTTTTTTTTGTGATGATCATTTTCTTGCTTAATCAATTAATAATTTGTCTAAAATGTCAGAATGACATGCCAATGACATTTTTAGACTATATGTTCTATATGATCTATATGATCTTAGATCTGGATGTCAAAGTCAGAGGGAGGAAAAATGTGATTAAAGGTTAATCAGTTCACTAACAATCTATTCAGCACACAGTGAACACAGTGTCATTGGTGTGTGTGTGTGTGTGTGTGTGTGTGTGTGTGTGTGTGTGTGTGTGTCTCTGTCTCTACATGAGTGTGTGAGCGTGTGTGACCCCTCATGTGTGGTCAGTATCTGATTTGCAGTGTCACCTGAGCTGCTGTTGTTCCTGCCCACATGTCCTGAGGCTTCAGGTGTATGGGGCCATTCACTGCCTGTCAATCACTGTGTCAATAGCTGCCACTCACCTCACTCTGGCCCTTGACTATCTTTACCTTTCCTCACCTTTCCTCACCTTTCTTTACCTTTTAACAGGCCCCCTTTTGTTTCAGCCTATTATCTTCTCTGATTACTGTTGTTTTTCAATTTCATGGCCATTTCTCATCTATAATCAATTTCCACAACATGCCCATTACTTATTACTGTTGGTCTCAGTTGCGATTGTCTTGAAATTCAATAATCATTTTCATTCTTTTGTGCTTGGTAATTGAGGCAGTGAAGTGTGTGAGTATGTTTTTCTTTTTGGTCTAGTTGAGTCTTTCTCTCATTCTCTTTTTTCTTTTCCTTGCTAATAGTGGCCCAACTCTGCATGATTTGAGCTTGGTAGTCCACAGAACACCACATTGATTACACTTGATAAATACACAACAAAGATAATACACACACAGAAATACTCACACATACAGTCCAATCACACCAGAAATGAAATAGATGCAAACACACACAAGGACACACTGTCTTTGTCTTCCTCACTGGCATTTAATTAAAAGCCACAACTCCCAAAAGTGAAAAAACACACAGGCATCCCCAGTGTTTACAATGCAATGAATTACATTTCCATGCTGAAAGCACAACACTAATAAATCACACTTATCACATTTAATGTGGGATCCAGTGACAAAATATGACAACTTTTTATGCTAGGGTTTCATTTCCTAATGGTTTAGGCCTCACCTCCCTCATTCGTTCCTTTTTTTCCCTCCTTGTCAAGTTCTATCACTGTCCTCATCTGTCCTGGCTCCTTTCTCCTGCCCGTACCTCCTGAATTTCTTGCCAATGTTACTTCTTCTTCTTTTCCTTTCTCCTTTGTCCTCAGTTTTCTTCCGTTCTTTCTCTCGCACCCCCAACACTTCCCTATTTTCCCCTCATTGGGAATAGAAGGTAATTTAGAGCGATGTAGGTTAATGACAGCGGAGACTTGCGTCGGCCACAGTGGCCTGGTGTCTGGGAACACGCCTGGAATCCAGACTAGGACATCTGACATTCTCTTCCTCATACTGTACGTACTGATGAGCTCCAAACAACTCCAACCTGACATTATCCCTGTTGGAAGTCAGATTAACCTAGAATATTAGCAATTTGACTCAAGGTTGTGTGAGTTCATACAGGCTATAACACTTTCCCACAGGCTTAAAATATTCATACTTTCTCTATAGGTGACTCCAGCTCAAACCCATCTCAGCGGGCTTGTCAAGACTACCCGGCCCATCTGTCAGTATACTATGCAAGCAGGCATTAATCAGACAGCTCTTGACCATAACAGACCCCTCTCAGCCACCCCAAACATCCTTCAGTTCTCACACAGTTGTTTGTCAATGTTCGGCTCGCTCTGCAGAGACGACACAAAACCCTCCTTTGTCTAATTGGCTCTTTAAGACGCCCTGGCGATTAAAAATGTCCCTGGTGGCAGCAGAGGAGGCAGTAGCTAAAGCATCTCCCGCTGAGCTGTGACAGACTACTGTTTACCAAAACTCTCCCTCTGTTCTTCCCCCCTCCGTTATCTTTGCTTTCTTTCCCTGTGATTCTCCCACACAAAGGGAGGCTGCTCAAAGTAAGGGGGAAGCCCTAAGGCAAACAGAGGCCCAGGCAGCAGGACAGAGGGCCATTGATGGCCAGTGTATTGACAGGGATGCTGAAAGACACCTCCAATGGACGGCAAGAAAGAGAGACAGCGAGAAAGGAAATGGAGAAAAAAGACGAGCTGCATGAGCATCAATTCATTCAACCAAAGAGACAGAACTGCAGTTACTATTTTGATGCCACCAAAATGTCTGAACACATTTACATAGGGACCAAGTCTCTGGGAACAAAGTGATGATCAGTTTAGGGGAATATTAGGGATAAATTTAGCTTTGCAAAGCCACCCTAAGTCTGCCAAGCTCAGCTTCCTCTGCAAGATATCTGGGGGAAAAAAGACAACCCGTCTACCGAGAACAGACTGAGCATAGAAACACATAAGCCACGTAATCCACGAAGTATTGGGAGCAATTTAGATGGTGCTATGTTATTTTCCTAAAGTCTGAATTCAGGGGAACAACTATTAGTTACAGACACAGAACTGTATAGAATAATCACAATGACATATCTAATAAAATTTATTCTGAGTATGGATTAGGTGGCACAGTGGCAGGAACTTGTATCGGTGAGAAAATCAAAGATGGTACAATCTAAAAAGTCGCTTTTGGTAATCGAGTTTAAAGACTTTGAAGATGCTTCTACCACTGTACATTGGATTATCGTACCAGCAGGATGTTATCGATGGTCATGATGAATTTGCAGTGTGCAGGAGAAGTTACACTATTGTCCTGTGTTACGCAGCCTCACCAGGTGGCCAGGATTGCACTGGTGTAGCAACTGGCACAGTGAAAATGATAAAATACAATCAAAGAAGGTGGATTTGGCCAATAGCTCCATGAGTTTGAAGACATCAAATTGCAAACACATTGCACAGTAGTTTATAATACACTGTGACAGGATATTACTCAGTGGCCTATTTCATAAAATTTGCAAAATGCAAGCTGCCACTTGAAATATGAGATCAGTTTCTTTCACATAAATCTTGACACATTAATCAAAATAAATGGTAGGATGGGAGCAATGTAGGATTTTGTTTGAAAGTTTGAATGTCTTTTTTTGCCAAATGACCCTGTGTTTGTCTGTTAAAGTTTTCTTGATTGGGGTTTATGAAATCGGACAATATTCCCGCAGACACTGCCAGGATTTTTAACTTTGTACATCTAAAGAAAAAACAGTCACAATCCACTTTTATGTCTATCAAATCAAATGTACTTTAAAAGACTCTCATGTTGACATGTCAAAGAAGGAGACTTGTCTTGTGAGTTAATGCTGAGTCCTATATGAGTGGTCAGTGGACATGTTAGCACAGATATCTCTCCTTTATATCACAATACATTCAATTGCACTGACGCTCTGGTTAAACAGTGACAAGGGGACATTCCCATTCTGAGCTGGGTTGGAAAGCAGCACGGTGATCTTTAGAAACATTTGGCCACATTTATCTGTAGTTTGATAGTTTTCACACAGTGGATATCTGCTATTTCACTGCTTTTTGCCTGAGGCAAATTTGAGGCTTATTATCTGTTCAGCAATTAGCAGACAATCTGCTCATTATCAAGCCAATTATCCAGCACTAATAGCATGCTTAATCAATCTCATTTTATCAATTATTACCGTTTAAGGAGGTGAGTGCCAGATAATGATGCAGTAATTTGAAGTCAGAAAGAGTTGGACAGATAAGAACTAAGTTCTCTAGACTGTGAAGATGCTGTGTGTTCTCTGCTCAAATGTGTTTCAGTGACTGTTTATTGCAATGGAGCGTTGGGCTGCATCTTTCTGTAATATTTCATGTGAATGTGTGTGCACTTTAAAAATCTGTGTGTCTGCATGTCTATGTAAAGTTGAGTGTGTCGAGCCTGTGAAGTGGCAGGAATGTGTGAGGTGGTGTGTGTTGCCCTTGTGGCGGCAGCTGCTGTGAGTGCGACATTGTTCTCTGGAGATAAGAGGACTGGGCCGCAGTCACAACTGTAAGACTTATCAAAGGGGACCACGCACCATTACACAGCTATTCTGATAGCCTCAAACACACCATTACACACAGACACACACTCGAACTCAAACACAGCGTATAGATTCACACAGCCCATATGGATGCATGCTTCAGTTGAATGGCTTGAGCATGTACAAAATCAATATGCATACACACACCATATGGAAGCATGTATGACCAGATACAAGTGTCTGCACACGCAAACTGAGACACACACACACACACATGCACATCTCATAAAAATACACTCAGTAATAACAGACACCCTGTTCTCCTGTTCAAAACAGTAATTTTTACAATAACCCCCTTGTGCAAGTAACCGTTGTGTTTTCCTCACACAAACACACACTAAGTACTGACTCACTCTCACACACACACACACACACACACACACACACACACACACACAGTGTTTCTTTGCCACTGCCCATGGATCCCCAGGCGGGATGCCCTGAAGGGGGCACAGAGGACAGGGTATCATTTTCAGAGCAGACCCACTGGCCCGTATAGTCCATGCCCCACAGGGCAGGGTATGTGTGTGTGATGATGAGGGGAAGAGGGTGGGGTTGAGGGGCATTAATTACCTGTGTGCTTCGCCTGCTGTGGGAGGCACAAAGGTCGCCCCCGCCGAGGGGCTAATTATTAGGAAAAGAGCTTTTTAATTTACCGCTGTCTGCTGCCATTCCAGGGAGGAAGAGAACCATGTCATTCAGCACCACCGCATGTGCATGTGTCTGTCAGGGCTAAGCACTAAGATGGCACACCCAGCACGCACAGGTGGCCCTCGATTTGACCCTTTGACCTCTGAGGACATAGACAGTTTATCAGGAGCCCTATTGTTTCTGTGATGCCCACAATTGTCAATTTCCTGACGTGGAGTGGCAGTCGACCAAGAAACAGAAGCTGCGGGGAGGTCAGATGAGGAAATACCTGGGAGGAAGGAATAGGTGGAAAGACATTAAAGAGAGATATCCATTCAATGTTGGGAAGCAATTCATTACTTAGCAGCTTGTTACAACAATGTGAAATGTTCCTGTGCATTCAGTGGAACAACAGTGGCACAATGTGTGTGGGAGAGTGTGTGGAGGCAGTTACACAAACGCATCTCTCTTCAAAGCTGGATAAATACCATGTTTGTGTTGTTACAGTACCTGGTTCCTGGCTAGATAGATTTTGTTCAAGCTGCAGGTTTGTGAGCCCTTCAGCTTCACTGTGAGGACCCCCGGAGAGCTGCAAGCATTCACCCTGGTTAACATTAACATAGTGGTCTTAAATGTCTACAAACTGGATTGTACTTTTCAAACAATTATTGGTAACCTGGCTTCGTTTCTCCCAGGTTTTTTTTCATTGTCAAACCTGTAGTCTTCAGTCCCATCACTGAATCTAGTAACATCACTTGAAGCAGTTTAACAGATGGAACCACAGGAGACATTGATTTAATTTCATTTGTTTCTGAGTTTTGGGGCCAGAGCTGCAAATCTCCTCTCACCTGTATTTTTTCACTACAGCCTAAAGGTCAGAGTTAGACTATTATAGAGATGTTGGTGTAGACTAGTCCAGCTACTGCCATGTCTGTGAGACCTTAAAACCAGTTATAAACACTGGTGCACAGTGTAGGAAGGCTAAAGCAACCCTGATCCAATCAGACTGTTTATATATATGTATATAATCTTAATGAAAAGCTTGAATAACCTTTAGTTAGGGTTAGTGTTATTCTTCCTGTTTGAAAGATTCTTGGCCTATATGACTGAAAGTTACACAGCAAAATAAAACCATTCGTTAATTGATGTATTATTTCATGGATACGTAAAGGAAATCGCAGTAACATCAGAAACAGTCTAAACTCATTAACGTAATTTTTTAAAATCACACTTGAATCTAACAGAATATACATATATTTCTCTGCGTGAGTACAGCACATAGCTATTTCGTTTTGTATTATTTGAATGATCATTGTTTTACCATCCCTTTCCTTATTAAAATGTAAATTGTGGGAGTCTGTTCACTCCGGGAGAGTTAATCCATCTGAGCATAATCAGAGAGGATGAGGAGCAACGTTGGAGATGGAGCAGATTCAGTTTTGGATCATTTTGTTGCAGCTTGACATTTAGAGGCAAAGTCATTTTTCATCTCTGAAATTAATGTAAATACAGAAATTGAAATACCAGTGTGCTGTTCTCCTTTTCCTGGGGAATGTACTGATGTTACTGCAATGCAATGCTACGTCCGTTACCTCTCAGCATTGGTGCTGTTACACACACATTTGTGTCACATTCCCTTTGACACCTCAACTCACCCCATCCCACCCCATTTCTTTGCCAGTCTTTTAACATGCAGCACCACAGCTGCTTCGCACAGCAGGCGGGGGGGGGGATCTGTGGATTTTTCAATCAGCGCCAGCTCTCTGAGCTTCTCCTCTGTTTGAGATATTCTGTCAGGTTGCTCCCTCCCAGCTCTGCCTTCCTGCAGTCTGTCAGATCCTGCTCCGTCTGTCTCCCCTGCATCGTCTGTAAATGAGTGAACCCGACCGCTCACCCGCACCCCAACTTTCAATGCAGCCCCTGGCTCGAAACCCAGCATGGGGTCCAAATTTTCTGACACACAATGATCTCTCAATTTGAGGGGAAGTAATCCATTTAGCTTGTGCATGCGGCATCCATTTTGCTGCCTTTAGCACATGTCCCCCACCCCTCCCTGCCGCCTGCCCTTGTTGCAGTGTCTCATGATTTTGCAGCCGTGGCTTTAAGAGGGCTGATCAGCACACGGCTGGTTTAGTCTTTTCAGGCAGGTCATTTTATGTTACATGCTCCAACTTCTGCTGGATCGGATTGTTATTCCTGGAATGTGTATAATCGGCTCCAAATATTCCAACGAGGGGTTTTTGTAGTATGATCACAGCACATAGTTATTTGCTTTCTGGACGTCTCTGTTCGTCTTTTTGTGTTGTTTTAGACATTTCTATTCTTTTTGTTTCATTAGATCAATGACCAATCATCTTCCGACACATATAATCATACTGTTACGTTACGTTTATTGTTAAGCCATTCACAATACGTTTGTGGTGATGTTTAAGTCCATTACCTAAGTCTTAAGTGCAGTTAACCACTTTATTAAAGCTTTTACATTTGCTAACTGAAACTTCCTGTGAGAGAGTATTCTCACAGTAAGTGATTAATTTCTTGTTGTGAAGAAAAAGACTTTATTGGTTTGCAGTGACATCCAATTAAACAGAAGAAAGAAATGAAAAACAAAATGTACCAGCAACAAACACTGTAAATCTTTTTGCCTTGGACAAGTTTCATTCCCAATAACAAACAAATGGCATGGTTATTAATGTAATTAATCATCATGTGCAATATCCAGTTCTGTTAATGATAAAAATTACATCCTTTTAATTGTTTTTACAGTATTTCTTTATCAGTAAAGAAGTTAAAAGGTGACGTATGTTGCTGGATCTATTATTGATTGATTGGTTGATTGATTCTTCTATTCAACAATCCATGCAGCTCCTGTTTTTGCTTGTCATAGTTAATCCATAACCTGATACCTTTCTTTTTATTCTGGGGCATTTGGCGGCTCCAGTCAAAATTAAGAGCAGTAAGCTCTTGCTCTCGCTGCAGTGTGGTGAGTAACTCAGCTCAGCGGAGTATAAGTGACGTTTAAAGTCAGGGAAGAGAGAACAGAAAAATCTCCTCAGGAATGAGGGCGACCGGTCGGCCCCGGCCTCTGCAGCGAAACTAACCGGCTAAAGGTGTCAAACTAAGAGGTCACGACTCAAACACACATACAATAAGACGTACGCACACACGATCCGGAGATGGGCCACTGTTGCCATGGGAACAACCTGCCAAATCCTGTGAGTGAGATGTATTTAAATGGAAATCTATCTGCTCTCCCTTCCCTGCACAAATCCAGTCATTTCAGACACCCCCGTTAGAGTCTCCTCACCCCTTGTCTCCGTGCGTTTGGCCATGGCTGGTCGCACAGCAAAGACCGCACAGCCCAGAGGTTTTTAAGGAGATTATCGAACCCGCGGTGAAACCAGCGGGGGCTGGGGTGTGTGTGCAGAAACTAATAAACAGAGAAAATAGACATTTGGGTAAAGGGAGTATGACTGGGAGCAGGCTTGGTGATTATTTAATTCAAATTGTCATGTTCCTGCTTGAAACAGCGACGGATTAATTTTAGCTTTAATATGGAAATGATACGGGGCCATTTGCAAAAACTCGCTTATGCTTTCACTATGGAATTATGGGTTATTGAGTGCAGATTAATGGGTAAATTTATCCCTTTAAAATGACATGAACTGAAGTAACTGTACTGTGCATCGTTAAAGGCAGGATTCTATGAAATGCCCCCCGAAAACCTGGTTTCAAAAGTTGAGCGTTTCTCTGTAGTTGACTCACAGTGGCTTCACAAAAATATGCAACAACCCTACAAGTGCCAGGAATTTCTAATTTAAACGTTTCCTAATTGTGGTTGTAGCATTGAAGCATGGACATCACAACTCAGTCCTTTCCACTAGTGAAAACAGTACAAGATAAATTACAGAGAACTCTTATTTGAAAGCACCAGAACTGTGTTGGTGCTCACGTAGGGCCTGCTCAGAGTGAAAACCTGACCGCAAACACCTTTTCTCAGAGCTCGTGCTTGTTTTCTGTCTTATAAAGGGGCAATTTTAAGAACTTATTCCACTTGATCTGATGGTTCATTCATACAGTATGTTTGTGTTTACTTAAATTGGTGCAAATTAACAGGGACGCAGTGAACGTGGGGGGCAGGTAGTTTTGCAGCAGAGGAGGAGTGATTGGTTTCTGTGTCCATGAGCAAAATACAATATAATGAAGTTGCCCTATGGAAACTGTGCAAGGTGCCTAATGGGCACTTAAAGGAACAATGTTCACATTTACTCTGTATCTGGATATTTTATTTGGATAAGAAAACGTGGATGATATTAATGCAAGTGTAATTCCATGCAAAACAGCATGATGTCCAATCGGACCACATAAGTAGATCTCTGGAGTTCTGGCTTGCATGACTGAATCTCAGCTTCGGTACTGCATGTGTAGCTGAAAACATCACTGGTCACTGTAATTGTTCTTCCTGCCCACAGTGGCCACAAAACATCCTGTTAAAGCAATTTCAATGTAAGTTATGAAGAGCAAAACCTACAGTGCTCATTCTGTGCAAAAATGAACTGAGTTCATCTCGAGCTTTGAGGCTTTAGCAAATGGTGAAAGAAAAAAATCAAGCACGTCTTTGCAGGACCTACATTGTGTTACTGTCACTCTGCTTAGGTTCATCAAGGAAATAAAAGGAAAGATTCTTCATAGTGAAACAGTAACTTTGGAAGATATCCACTTGCTGAAGCCTCGTATTCACTTTACACAGACTGAGGGCTGTAGATTGTGTCTCCTTATCACTTCAGTTGAAATCACTTTTGTAAATAATGTTCTTCATGTCCAGAATGAGCGGGACGCACAACTACAGCAGCAATAACATTTTCAATGTATATACATCCATGTCAGTATTATTTTCAGATAGACCTGAAAGTTTTCAACAAGCCTGGAAAACGTAGCTCTTCCTACAGCAGCTTTCCTAGCCATTTTGAAGCTGAGATCCACTTATAATACAAACTGAATGGAGTAAACATGAATGCTTATCAATGATGTGTAAATGCAAAGTCCTGTGATCAGACTTTGTTATAGACGTATGGATGCCAACAGTTAATTCTCGGCCAAGGGCTTCCTTTTGGATTAATCCAGCCCAGCACCTGGTATAATATGTTGTTAATCTGTATTTATATATGTGTGTATATATATATATATTTATATATGTGTGTGTGTCTGTATGTATGTATATATATACATATATGTATATATATGTATATATATATATATATATGTGTGTGTATGTGTATATATATATATATATATATATATATATATATATATATATATATATATATATATATATATGTGTGTGTGTGTGTGTATGTATATAATACACCGAAAGTTACTGCTTGTCTCTATTATCTTTAGTGGTAGCAGTTTTAGCCTTGAGTAGACACTGATAACTTGGCCCATTAACATTAGCCACAACCAGGTTCCTTAGGGAGTACACAGTTTGGAGGATGATACTTCTTGTTCTACTAGCTCTGCCGCCCACAGCCTCGCTCTTTAGTGTTTACCTATATATTTTACACTGACGGAAGGAACAAATTAATCAGCAAGTGCTCTCTGTAGCACTGTGCAAATGTGCTGTTTGTGCCTAATGATAGTTGGAGGTTAATTTGTACACCTCCAATGTGCCTCCTGTGGAATGAGAATGTGTGTATGTGTTGGTGCAGGCATACACACATACTTGCTTATGTTACATTTACTGTGCTCCCCCTGGGCTGAGGAAGTGCCGTTCCTTTGGAGGTATTAATGAATCACTTAGCTAGAAGTTACAGCTGCTTTGGATATAAATAGACACGCCAGCCTGCTTTACATTTTAATATGCATCATTAGGCCTTTCTCACCTAACGCTTTGGTATCTGTTCGTCTTGATGAGATTGATAAATATAATCACAAGCCTGACAGTCCACATATTACATGTCATAGCCCTTCATCAATAACTTTGAGAAATATATTCCTTCCTGAAAATGTTGTCAAACAACATTCAAAATATCATTTCTTTTAAAAACTGTAAACCCACATAACTTTTAGATAACTTTAGATCTTTGCTTTATTAATTATAAGTTCTCCTCTCAGCTTCTGAATATATGCTGTGTCGTATAATACTGTTTGGTTGACCCCATGTATTTGCTCAGTATGTTGAAAATCCAATAACTTCTGATCTTGATGGGCACCTGGGCATTATGGGAGTTTCTGGAAATACCTAGCCAGGAAGTAGAAACCTGCCTACTTTCAACTGTTTGCATGTATTTCCAGTCTTGGTGCTAAGCTAAGCTAACAGTTACAGTAGCTACAGATAAATAGTTACTATACTTCCATGTTATCAATCACCTAATACTAGTAAGACTATAGCTTTACTTCCCCAAATACTGTTCCTTTGTGTTTCAATATGCAAACTGGGGTTTAAAATGCAAAACCAAGCATTAGATCACTCCTCTCTTCGAGATCACTGTGGCACAGGGGTGGGCAGTAAACGACAGCTAATAGATTTATGACAGCAGATACCGGGCACCCAGCATGACGCACCACTCATTTCATTATGTAGGCAAACCTCTTATAATAAGCATAAATCTGCATACGAGTTCGAGGAAACTTTGACTGGTGTGATCTCATCGGACCATGTCACCTTTAACAGGATTTAGTCAGCTGAGTGACATTATGTGAGGCTCTGTCAGTGCAAAACGGTCATCGTTATGTCATTTTGTCTTGAATGGTACAGTGGGACGGTGTAAAAAGTCTGTAGGCGTTTCATTGCAGGCCAGTGACATAGTGCTACTGTACCAAAAAGTCATGCTGAGTGCATCTGTCACAGAGTTTAAGTGGATCAGGGGGACTGCCAGCAAAAGAGAGACAAGCAAACATCAGAGCCACTTATTTCCACTGACAGAGGAAAGACATAGGAGACGTTAGGAATTATTTGATTTTACCTCTGAACAATTCCCAACCAGATTGCTGAAACTAACCAGAAGAAAATAAAGTGGTCTTGTGGTTGTCTCAGAAATATTTCCCACAGCTTTGTTGTCTTTCCAGACGTTTTCCCCCAAAATGATTTTCCCCATTATAACGTACCCCTGGGTTCTGCTGTGGATTCAGTGTGTAAGATGTTTTCATGTGTCCCCTGCCAAATGTTCGCTCTCCACTGAGCATGCTAACGACCACCCCAGATGGACTGCATCACTTCCTCTGAGAGCAGCCTGTGACTGCTCAAAGTGAGAGAGAGAGAGAGAGAGAGAAGATTTCAGTTTAGTTTTCCATTTTACATGACAACCTCGTGAGCTTTTGATAAACAGTGACATGCAACACCATTCCCCCCAAATATTTAACAACATTACAATGGTATTAGCACTGAGTTGCCAGCAGTGCTAATACTATAAATTAACATTAGAAGGTGCTGGCTTCCCCTAATAATATTATATATTTATTTAGATAAGTATACAAATAATAAAATGAAGGCGTACTATGAACTTGTTACCAAAACTGTCCAGCACTGGGGACGTTATTTCAGCACTGTAGAGGCTAGTCCTGATGAGGGGTGGGTAAGCTACAGGAATACCACAGTTTGTTAAATGTTAAACATATTGAGCACGAACTACTGAGATTAAAAAGCTTAATACATTAGTTACACAGTGAGAACTATCTCACCTCAAACCCCCTGGTTGTCCATGAGGGTTTAAGGTTGCTGCTGCCCCATTTAATTGCATGTTCCATGTCATTCCTGACCTTTTGACCCCCCTTTGCTGCCATCACTGTGCATAAAAAAATAGTACACCTACTTTTTGGCCTTTGGCATTTGACTGGCCGACCCTACCTGCAGAATAGAGCAGAAAGCAGGGCTGACATTAACCCTGCCTCCCTCCCAAACGTCCAGATCCCCAGTTCCGGACGCCTGTGTAGACTAGTGGTGCCCATCTCTTTTTAGCTGTCTAGCTACTCAGAAGTCGCTGGGAAATGTAGTGTCTGCAGCACTGCAGCACGTAGGGTTGCTGCCCTCCAACCCTGCCACTGTAAGAATCCATCA
Source organism: Mastacembelus armatus (assembly GCF_900324485.2). Taxonomy (NCBI): domain Eukaryota; kingdom Metazoa; phylum Chordata; class Actinopteri; order Synbranchiformes; family Mastacembelidae; genus Mastacembelus; species Mastacembelus armatus. The sequence continues at coordinate 425,304 of NC_046645.1, read as the reverse complement.
CAGTACACAGAATGACTTCACACCTTGGTCATCCATACATCCTATGCACACACATGCATAAACACACACTTGCCAGCTCTCCCCAGAACCCCAGACAGTAAAAGTTAACAGTGCAGGACACAGACCCTTTCTGAACTTTCGTCACCTCCACCTCCAGAAACCCAACAGTTCCCAGCTGTCAGGCCCAGAGGGAAACACCCAACATTGGCCATGCTATCTCAGAAAACTCCCAGGCCTGAGTCCTTGCCTGTGGGCCTTCAACCTTGCCTTGCACTCTGATCTCTGAGCCAGGATGCAGTTGGATGAATGTCAAAGCAGAGGAAGGCCAGCCTCCAACTCCCCGCTTTTCTGTCCCAGGAACTTTCTGGATGAATATCAGCCCCAAAAAAACTCCCTCATCCTCCCTTTCTTTACCCCCTTCACTCAATCCTCACATTTCACTTCTCACATGTGGGAAACCCTTCTGTATCTCACACTGAACTCTCATCTCCATGGGACCTCCTCTCGCCTGTTAGCGCTGTGGTGTTTGTGGTCTATTTTGTCTGAATCAATATATGAAAAATGGAGAGTGGATTGGATCATTTTAACATTTGGATCTGTATATATTTATGTCTGTTTTTCAGATGACTCTTCAGAAGGTCATAGGGAGATGAGGTTTTCTGTTGAGTTTGGATTCTCTCTGATCGTGATTTCCTCGGCTTCTGCTACATCGTACTTTGTTGTAACGTGACAAGTTCAGTTTCTGAGTGCATGTCCACGTGCGGACATATATGTGTTTTTAAATCTGCTTATTTTTTGTGTATTTTCTGTCTGCCAATATTTTTATGTATTGGTGCTCATGTTTGCATTTCTTTCTCACTGTGTGTGTGTGTGTGTGTGTGTGTGTGTGTGTGTGTGTGTGTGTGTGTGTGTGTGTCCTAGCGTTTGTGTGTGGTTAGTTGAGGTTGATGAGAAACCCAGTGTTTGGCAGGGGAGTCATTGTGGCTACTGCTCTGTTTATTCAAGTTTCTGGCTTGGTCTTTGCATGAAGCATACCGTTCTCCTTTGGCCATACCAACAACAGCACACACTGTCGGACTCCTCTCCTCTAGCTTTCCTTTTCACATCATTCACCGCTGTAAGAATGTGCTTTAGAAGCCGGTCTGATGAGGATAAATGAATTGGAATTAATCAATCTTGCAAAACTGCTTTTGCCTCATGCAGCCCCAGGCATTAGTCAGCGAATGAGTCACACCATTCTTTGCTTGATTCCTTACAAGGTTTAATGAAGCAAGAAAACAATTTAACATCTGAGGTAAAGTGAGTTACAGTATTGTACCTACAGTAACTAATTAAGTAATGGTCAAGTTTGAGTTTCTTTGGAATCGGTCTGACTCATAAGTCAAGATTTCAAAGACCTGGTTTGCTTATAGTTTAGTTTAGGGTTGATTTGAGGTGAGGCTGTATCAGAGGTCTTAAACTAGAATATATTGCTTTCATGTGTCTCTATCGACTGAACTCTTACTCCTAACTCAGAACTTATTTTAGGTTCCTTCTTGAGAAACCTGGCATGAGCAAACATCTTTGTGTTTCTGGACAGTGTCTCGTTAAGCTGAAATACTTTTTCATTCGACATTCAAATCTGCCTCCAACATAGTGAAATTGGATTTTTCTTTCCTTCGCCAAAGCACAGATTGCTGTTTATGTCTTCTTTGCTCCAAATGTTTGCATGCTGTGAAAGTGCCAGTAAAGACCTGGTCTTGGCTTATCCCAACAATCCATCACTGAATAAGATGTTTTACTTAGTTAACTGCCTGTCACCTGGTTGGATTCACATGACAAAGTTTATTTCCATTTGCATGACATTAAATGCATCAGTGTTGGGTAGAAGAGTTGATTTTGTGGATGAGCTGTTGGTTGCATCTTGCATCTTATTTACATCTGGAATTCATGTCATGATTGTCTTTTAGTATAATCCAGTCCAAAACCAAAATAAACTGCTGTGCCATAAATGTCTCATTCAAGACTGGGAGCACTAAATGGAACATGTTGTACATATTTCTGGCAGCTTTCTGCTGCAATTTGGCGATCACAAATCGTTTTTCAGATTAGACAAAGATAGAGCAAGTTTGGACCAGTTGCAGTGGAGCTCTTGCAATGTGGAAAAAGAATGCATGTTTGAGTTGGACAATGCCTGACCTATCTCTGTGCCATGAGCTGCTCCATGACTAAAGCCTTTGCATGCTGTACTAACATCGGGAATAGTGGTTTCACATTGTAAAGAATTTGCTTGCTACCCTCCCATTGTCATTACATCACTGTAGAGAATCGTCTTCCTGACTCGTTTCTGGATCACACATACTGTTCGTCCTGTTTGGGGTAGAAAGCAGGGAATTTGTTCTTGCAGTGGGATCTTTCAAATTAAGACACCCATCTGCTAATTCTCTACTGAAGTTTAACCACATGTATATTCAAGTTTCTGTTTGAGGCAATTATTTAGATGTGATTTTTGTGTTAAGTAGTTGCTATAGCCTCATTTGGATGATATTACTGGGGGAGTTGGCAGACAAAATGATTCCTTGTGTTCCCTGGTAATTTAACTTAACATTCTGGATGGGATTTTAAACATCATGAAATTACAGGATATGGTCTGTAACAGACATGGACATTCAGCAAAAGACAAAGCCAGAAGGTTCCCTAGTGAGGAGCAAGAGAGTTGAAGGGGTGAAGTTAAGAAAAAAAATTGTATTCCCTCCTTCTCTGAATCATAAATTCGATCTTAATATACAGATTTGAAACACATATTGATAACATTCGGCGTGATTTACACTACCCAAGGATATCATTTATGTATCCCTGTCACAAATATTCAGAAATCCACAGAAATCATAGCAAAGAAACGTGTTTCAGACTTTTCCTGAGACTCACCACATCTTTAAGTTTTCTTCAGCGTCAAAATATTCCATTGTTATGCGTCTGCACAATAAGAAATACATTTACAACAGGATCTCCTAATAGCTATTTCAGCATACTTCTAATAATGCCAAAACAACTATATACTAAAACATAGGACTCAAAAGACAATACCTGTCGTCATACGATAGAATGAGCCTTTATGGGGTCTGTTGCTCGTGGCTTTGATTCTGTTCCCACATCCATAATAAGCCAATGTGTTGTGTAGGTCTAAATGACAACCAACAAGTCACATTTCACACTGAGCTAATGAAAAAAGTTTAGGGACTTCCTGTGGTTTAAAGTACTTTGGGCTCTGATTATTACAGGAGGGGGTGAAAAATTAGCCACGTCTCCACCAAACTAGTTTAAAATCACTGACCGAGGCAGGTAATATTAAAATCTCCCCACCTCCCCTAGAGAAATAAATTCTGTCTGAATGTGACTTTAGCAATATGTTCTTGATATTCTGTAGTTGGTAATTGAACCCTGTGCCTTCAACCTAGTTAAAAAATGCCTTTTGGCTGTTAGATATGCTAAAATGTCACATTTTGACAGAGAAGACTAATGAAAAGGACCTTATAATCCACACTGAATCCTAAGAGCAACCCATGGATTAAAGTCTGCTACAGTTCATTGCTGATGTATTGTGCCACTGCATTTAAAAAGCAGCCCCTTGGAGTCCATAACTAAAATGATCACAAACTGCCAAAAGCACACACTGTCTCCATAATGGCTACGGAAGAAATTAACCGATAATGCAGTTTCATAAATATTCTAAGACCAACAGTGACGGAAGTGTTATATTATAATCAACAGTCAGGGGTAGAGCCTCAGAGTTGTCAGCTAAATCAAAGCAGAAGCTGCACTTATGCAATGATCCATTAAGGCTGCAAGAGATGAACATATCTTACTGTTCTACATTTTCACACACTGTGGTGTCATGTATTACATTAACGTTCTTGCAGATGCTCATTCAGGACAGCAGTCGGACTGGGTCAGATCTCATTTTCAGCATGGCACAGGTCTGAACTGTATGCAGCCGGATTAACATAAATGTTGTAGCAGGGCAAGATGTTGCAAGAGGGTCTAATTGTACCTCCCTATATCACTGCTGTGATGGATGAAGGATCTCAGTCTTCAGCTCAGAAAAATAAAATCTGTTGAACAAATGATGAAACACAACAGATTTGTGATGGAGATTTTTTTTTTTTAATCAGATCAGGATATTAAAAACTGTTTTCCCCTTGTAACCAGGACCACAGCAATCTTGACCAACAGTCTCATCCAATATTTTTGGTGTTCGTTCACTGACTGTGTGGCTTAAAAAATGAACACCCAGCAAAATGCTTTATATTCCACATGAGAGAAAATAGAGATTAAACTTAATGTCCTGTCATTCAGTCAGACTTTAGACTTCCCTCTGTCAGAGTTAAACAATGAATTTGATGCAGATTCACAGTTATAAGATGGGGGACAAGCATTCCTCGAGCTCACAATGGTCATTAATTAAAGCTTTAATGGCAAAACAAGCTTTAAATCCTTCAGTGATGCATGTTCTTTCTGGAAATGTCACGTGAATGAAGCTGTAAGAAACAACATCATGCCATGCCATGTCAGAACGACAAACACTGATACTTTAACCGCTGGATGAAGCCAACGTTATATTTTCCTTGTCTAAAAGGGGATTTAGACACAACCGTTGAAAGGCACAAAGGTTTTTATGGGATAAATAAAAAGGCAAGTGAATGATTTAATCTGTTGGCAGGAATGAGTCTTTAACTCCTGGGAGGAGGGAACAAGGGCATTTTCCCTGCACTGAAATACAGATGGCTGTTCTAAAAGAACATGTCTAAGTCAGGAAAAAAGGCAGCACTCCATAGTTTAATAAACAGCAAAACAAAGAAATAATAATAATCTCATGTATTAATCTCTTACATGAGTTCACCTAAAATCAATATCCTTCAGATCTGCAGAAGCATTTTGGCATGACGCCTTCCCCATGTATGACACCTCAGTGTAGGCCCTCTACCTCCACACCCACCCACAGAAGACAGCACCTACAGTTTATCGGCTCATTCGTGATGTTGGCCTGCAGTAACAGTGACTCACAACAGGCTCACACACCTTAAATCTGCTCCTGGCCAGGTTCGGATGAAAGCAGCAGCCACTGTTGTAATTTAATTGGCGTCCACCCAACCTTGCTTTGTAAAATGGAAATAAGCAGAACTTATTAAAACGAGTCAGTTCGCTTCATGAAACACTCGCCATGTGTTCAGTCATGTAACGATTCCCGTGTCTCAGCAGCTGCTGCTTCTCTTTTTAGAAAGTCACCTTCGCTGCTAACACACCTGTTTGTAATTGGCTCTGATTAGGGGAGTAATGTTTTGCACCTGTGCCACTCGGTGGCACTCAGTCAACCGGCCAATCAGGAGCAGAAGTTGTAAAAGTCAGCTTATAAGGGACAGGGCTTGTAAAAGTCGATTTGACATGAAAGAGGAGTTTGGATTGATGCCGGCCCTTCGGGGAAGGATTTTGGTGAAATGCTCTCAGAGCAGAACAGCTTGGATTTATTCCAGTAGTGAAAAAGATACTCAAGATAGGAGAGATAAGTGTTTTGTCAGATGGTTGTAGCTGAAAACATAATACTTGGCTGGTATAGAATTTCATATCAGAAAGTTCATGTTTTTTCACTCTTTTTTGCATGAAACTTTGAGATACTGGCAGGATCTTTGTTTTCCGTATGCGTGGACGTCATGGAGAATTAACAGGTCTCAAGGAATGACAGCTCAGTGACAAGTTTGACTCATCGAACTTCTTCTGTGATCAGTACAATAAGAAATGCACACAAAGTACTGATGCTTTATGGTCGTACTTCTAATGGACGTTCACCCACACATTAAAAAAAAGAATGTGCCTCCACACACACACACACACACACACACACACACACACACACACACACTCCCTCTATCAAACAGATATGGGTGAAATGATCTAATCATTTAGACGTCTGGCTCTGTCCTCCTATTTCTCCTCCTATCAAATTCCTTCCTCATTCTCCATCTCCCCCCTCAGGACAGGTTCAGAGTAAGGGCAGCTGAGGGAGGGAGGTGATGGAGAAAGTGAAACTGAGAAGAAGGTGCAGCAGCTGTCCACTAATGAGGTCCCTGGCACCCACTATAAACCATTACAGACAGATATAATCACAGGACAACTGTGCTTGGTGTGTGATTGTGTTTTTGTTAATGTGTTTTCATCAAGGGAGTGTGTATACATGAATGTGTGGATGGAGCAACAGACGGCAAAAGAGGAGGGAAAGTGAAAAATTGTACAGTCATGGGTCAAATATTGGGTAAAGAAATACATTTTGTGTAATTAAGCGTCAAAATTCTCTTGACCTTGAATTAGTCAAAATAACACTCACGTTCATTTAATAGCTTTTTGTTATTGTCTTTTATAAATAGATGGATATTTACTAATTATACCCAACTAAAAAAGTATACTGTATTAGGATCAAAGCTTAAGGTTAAAATATAGTATAATTTCCAAAATAATAAATACTTTTATTTTCTGTAATGTAGGTCAGATTGTGTAATTATGCAGATCATTGTGTAACTATGCAGACGACACCTCAATTTACATACAGATGTTGCTGAGTGTCTCGGTCCCATACGATCAGAATCAGAAACTGGTTTATTACCAAGTACATTTTCATATCAGAAATTTTTTACGGGGCACGCTGTTTTGAAAAACATATACTTTAAGCAAGCACTGAGAAAATACATTGAACAATTCAAACTAGAAACGAAGCAGGCCAGACATGGACAGAGATTTAATTATTAATAGAGGTCGACCGGCATCGGCCCATTTTGCTGCACGTTAGGCCGATTTATAGGCAGGCACATCTGCGACCAGCTAAGCATTGTTGTGGAACACGTGAGGACCCCTCTTGCAACAAGCAGGCTGTCACCACCGGCGTTCAGTGAGCTGATGTTCCTAAGTACTTATCTTTAGTTTTTAATTTAGCCTTAAACATTTCATTGGTTAAATATGAAGCTGCTTTTGCAGAGCGATTGCGAGTAACTTTTTGGGTCTGTATTGTTAGCGAGCTGTAGTGCAGGCCATAAGTACGGGTACCAAAACATGCTAACAAGCCCAGCGTCTAAATGATTATAATAGCATGCGTCATATGGATAAACTCATATGTTATGAATTCTGTTTCTGTACCGAGAGTTTCTCTTCCTCTGCGTGAGAGACGGAGCAGCACACACACACTCTAGCCCTGTTTACATTTTACACACGGCTTCAGATAATGATGGCAGGGGAAAACCATTCGTTTCCAACACGTAATTACATCGTAGAGTATTAGAATTGACGCTGTGAAAGTAGAAACAGTTCAGACGAATACTCTCGCTAAAACACGCAGGATAACTTTCCTCAATAAATGTGTCTGTGCGTCCGACACACGCAGGAAAGAGACAAAAGGGAAAATTAAAATCAGCCAAAAGAATCGGCATCATATATCGGCCATCGGCTGGCCTGATTTCTAAATATTGGCATCGGCCAGAGAAAACCCATATCGGTGGACCTCTAATTATTAACATCCACTTCAGGACATTTACAGAATCTGTCTATTAGCACCTTAAGAAACATAAAATTAGAGAACTTAGCAGGATTTAGAAAAACCTGTCCATGTGTTTGTCTTGAGTGGATTAAGCTCCTTCATAGTGTCTCTGTGTCTCCTGATCAGACATCTGCAGATGATTAGTGACCACAGAACAACACTGCAGTTGTCAGATCTTTAGACTGGCTTCCATTTTGCCAAGGAATGGGTTTCAACATACTACCTTTTGGTCATTTGTAAGGGGAGACGCATGTCCAGGCGCTAACTAGTCCACACTGTTTTCACCATTCATGATTCCAGTGAACAAAATGCTCAAAGCCTCAGTCCGTCCATGTGTTGTCATGGAGCAAAAGTCCAAAAACCTCTACAATTTAGTTTCCAGTTGCTTGATTAAATGAGACCAGCATTATGACTATAGTTCAAAATGTTAAAGAACAAAAACTCTTTTGAGTGTTTTATTTTTCAGGCTTGTGGGTGTGTCTCAGAGTTTCACATAAACATCTCTAGTCAAGGTCGACTTACTACATTCTTCTGGCGTTTCCAACCCTCTGTCATTATCTTCGTCAGTGAATGGAGGTTTGCATGTTGAAAAATGAAATATGTCAACATGAGACAAATTTCATGGTTACTACAGGCTGTGCTTAATAGCAGCAGCAGAATACGTTTTCATCTTTTGTTATTATTCCAAACACGGATAATATATGGAGAATTAATAGAAAAATAAAGTAACACTAGGCATGACACAAAATAAAATAAACACTGAGTGATTATTAGTGAGTGCTCTTTGAGTAAGAGTTATTATTCTTATTGTGTGTGGAAATTTATAAATCATACATCATGGCCAACGTCTCCTGAGATTGAAAAACAAAAGAAATTTCTCAGTGCTCAGTGATAAATGATATTTCTATGTGAATGTGTTCTTTGGTTTTATTTATTTGCAAAAAACTTGCCAAGACAGCCACATAAAAAATATCTTCTTAAAGTTTCCTGGACAGTAGAATAGGAACAGCACCAGCTAAAGATTTAGTGAAAGCAGGGGAGGAGTAGTGAAATCATTATCTTTCTAACAGTGAACAGATGCAGAAACAGAAGATGGAGGGCAGAGAGCAGATGCGCTGTTTTTACATTCCTCTTTTCACTTCTTATCGTTTTCTGGCACAATTTTAGTCTAATAGAATTTGACTTGAAACCAAACATTTGGACCACTTGAAGTGCATTTGATGTAACTTGCCAGCTACCTGAATGGCTGCCAGAATGGACCCCTAATTTCAAAGACACGATAGGATTTGTTCTTCTTGTGTGTTCAAGAATTAAATCGATGTGGTTTTCCCAGGCCTGCTCCAGATCATGAAAACACAAACTTTAATTTCTTTAAAGTCTTTACACAGTTAATGTTTTTAAAACTGCTCCGATTTTCCTGATTGTGTGGCTGTGAAAAAATCCTTATTTTGCTCCGAAGAGAAGTAAAATAATAAAAAGTTAATCTACTCCTGTGTAAATAAAGAGAAAGAGTAGCTGAGTAGCTGATTCTACATATTTCTCACTCAAAAAGAGAAGTGAAGAACCACAAGGGAGGTGATGGATGGCAGACAGAAAAGGGAGTAGTGGAAGGGTGTATCTCACAGTGCTAGGTGCATTTGAAATTTACAGCATGTGGTCTCTTGCTCTAAATGCAGATATTAAAATCATTACCACTGTGTGTTAGCATAAACTCTCCTCTGCTACAGCCAAAGGGCTGTGTTTTATGGCTCTTTTATTTAGTAATCCACAGTGGTTTCTATGAGGCATGGCTTCCCCTCTCAGCCTCCCATTCTAACAGTGCTCCTCTTATCAAAGAAGGCCAGTGTGTACTTATTATTGAGCCTATAATCCAGTTATCAATCCTGGCACCAGGGAAAAAGTACATACAGTTAGTTCTGAAGGTCGGCTCTCAGGCGAATTGATTTAGAGACAATAGCATACAGAAAGACAGAGAGATAAAGCTTGAGAGAAACATTTCCAGCCACATATGGAAGGAAGCAAAGTCACTGGCTCACACTGTGTGTGTACACAATGCTAAAACACACACATGTACACACACACCCAGACACCTTGTCTTTAACAGCCCTGTAAATATTACACATAAAAGGTGATGAATTTAAAAGCTCTTATTGGTGTGTGTGTTTGTGTGTGTTTGTCGGTGTGAGGTGGCGGCCGTCCGATACAAGAGAGCGGCTCCGTGAATCTGGCATTGCACTGCAGGGTAAACACCGGGTCACCGAGAGAAACACATTACGTCTTATCACACATTCAGGTTTCGGGGTTAGTAGCAAAGCAAAAACCCACAAATGTACTCAATGTTTGTTATTGTGAACTTACCTATTATTGCTCTCCGTTTTCATAACTCGCGTACGGGGCAAAGGCCTTGGCTGAATTTCAGTGTTTACTAAATGGGCTGCTATGCAGGAGTTTGCATGGAAAACTCATTGCTGACTCAGTGCATAAACAGAGGGGAAGTGAGAGAGAGAAGCAGGAGAGAAATAGCAGTAACAATGGAAAGGGTCCTTTTAGACAAAGTATGACAAAACTTTATATTTTCATTAGTTGTATTTAGCAATGCAGATCAGCCTTATCCTGCTTTGTACCATATTCTGTGATGGTTAAATGCAGCTTTATGCAGCGAGTACACCCAGTGTCAGCTGCGATTGGTTCTAACCCACCCCACAACCCTTCGCAGGGTAAGTGCTATAGATAATTCATGGATGGACTGTGTATATTATTCTGTCAGTATCAGGGTTTCTGCACGACAGGTTGTTATCACATCCACTTGTTACACACAGCCAATTATGAAGTTCATCAGTCATGAACAATCACAAAAGATGGGATTAAAAATTCACCTTTGATCAAAGTTCTGCAAAAAATGTATTATTTAATAAAACATTGATGATATATAGACTTTCAGTACCTTGAGCAACACAGCCGAAGTTCACTCTGGAGTTCATGTTGAAATGGAATAGCTAAAAACCTGGGCAAATAAATCCAAACCTATCTCCATGAGTGGATTCCACAGTGAGTTTTTGTACTTTTATAATCTGGGTGCACTGATGCTCAAGGGAAAGGAGAAGAAATGTGGGAATGTGAGATGTTAAGAATGAAATAGTAAGAGAGAGTTTACAGAATGTTGATTTGTCAGAGTGTACCAGATGTACCTACCTGCTACTGTTCACTCTGCTTCACTTGAATGCTGCCTGCGAATCAGATGGTCTTGATAAAGAGAAGTGTTCAAGGCCACTGGGAAAAAACACCTTCAGACTACTTTTCCCCAGATCTTCAGCTGTAGCATATTTTGAACTTACCTTAATGATCAAAGGACACTACCAAGCTCTCTGGCCAGTCCATTTACACCAACTTGTCTTTTCTGATTTGAAAAACTTTTGGGATTTTCTGCACTGATGTAATGGATTCAGGCCCAGGAGAAGTATTGCACATTCAGATAGACTGTCCTATTTATTTTGACTGACTGAAGCACAAAAGAATTACTCCACAACACAGACCTCCACACTCTCACACCATTGCACAATTCAACTCCCTCTCTTCCATGCTGAGGTTTTCTCTGTCTGAATTTTCCTTGCACACACCAATAACTTTCTTGCCCTAGAAATTAGTTTGCTCTTCTGTGGATAGAGACTCCCTTGTGTACAGGATGGCTTTTCATCTGACTGTAGCAGATACCCTTGGCCCAGTTCATCTGCAGCACATGCACGCCAATATGGCAGCATGTAGGCCATTTCACGTGCTATTGAACATTACTGACTTACACTGTTCACTTAGTAGCAGGAAAAACGTATCAGACTGTCGTGGTATAATGAGAAGTTTTATAACTGCTCCTGACTTCCTTGATGTATTCGTTAGCTGCTAATTGTTATGTGTTTTACTCTGCAGTGCATCATTTCCTGGAAGAGCCGAGTGTTAGGGGGAGTAGAACTGGCAGGGATCTGACGCTGCAGAGAAAGAAAGAAAAAGGGGAAGGGAGTATTTGTGTGCGTGAATGTGTATATGAATGTGTGTAGCTGTGTGTTCCATGTGCTGTATTCTGTGGTTTGCAGCTGCGGTGACTGATGACTCGTCCTTTCTGTCTGCCATTGTGGATTGATGTGCCCTGCTGCACCGTGCTCAAGGCCAGCACTCCTTAGCCCAGCCCTCCCTTAGCCTGGCATAGCTCTCATTACCCAACCCTCCCCAGCTCTGGTTCACCTTCACTGGTCTGGCTTCGCTCTCCTTGGTCGAACCTGACCCTCCTTAACGCAGCTTGCTTGAACTCAGCTGCTCTTATTGAGGAGAAGAGGGGGAGGCTGAACCTTGGGGCCAGCAGATATATGAGCCCTAACTGCTTTTTCATTAAGCTCACTGTCATTATGAAAAAGCCCTTTCTTTTACCTTGTTTTCCTTCTTGTGCTTTCTGTCTCCTGCTCCTCCTACGCCTCGTCTGTCTCTCTAATACTTTTATATTCAAGGACAGAGCAGTCATTTGGTGCTTTATGGTGGAGAGGAGCCTGAAATCAAGGTTTCTGTGCAAAAGTGCACTTCCGGGGGGGGGGGGACCGCTTGAGCTCGTGGAGATAGATGACGAGAGAGAGATGGCCGTTCTGAGGTGAAGACCTCAGTAATGTGCAAATTTAGTGAAGTGTATAAGGGCAACGCGTTCTTTTGACAAATGAAGCAGACAGTGTCGTTCCACCATGACAGAGCCAAACAAAGTGTATATTGTGTTCAAAGGACAGTCGTCAATTCAGACTTTGCTCTTTTTGGTACAATCCCCCACATCCTTTAATTTTCAGTAACTTTCCAACCTTAAACATTTGCCTGCATGTGTATTCACTTGATTTATTTATTGAACTAATTGGATGTAATAACGACTTGATGAAACCCACACACATACACACACACACACACACACACACACACACTCACACACAACAGCACCCGTTCCAAATACACACACTTGTGCACAGGACCACTTCATCCCCCGGACACCCCCTCTAAATTCTCTACACATGCGAGGCAGACAATCCTCCTTGACATTTCTGACATGGCGCGGCTGTATAGCATTTTTATTTTTCTTCTGTCCCAAACAAAGCCCATAACTCAGCCACCCTTTCCACTCCAGATCGTAAAGGCAGGATGGAAGGAATGAAAGGCGAGTGGCTGTTTTACAGCAGGGAGAGGGATGTAAATCCTCCAGGTCATCAAAGTAGGGGTGGCTAGACTGAAACAGGCCAAACCAAAATCTTCTCCAGGAGTCAGACCCCGCTTCCAGATATTAAAAGCCAGATCTTTCCACATACAGTATGGTACTTACAGTAAACATGCATCTGTGTCGGATGTGAGTGTACACAAGCTTGTGGCTTGTGACAGAGCAAAAACATTATGTGATGCTAATCTTTGCCTCAGGCGCATCTTCTCTTCCTCCTCGTGCTCTCCCTGCCTCTCCTAACACGCCGAGTTGGGTGACCTTAAGTGCTGAGTGTGCTATGCTGACGAGCACAGTGACTGTATTTATGGCTCTTTCATAGGTCTCCCATGAATTATACATGAGGTCTCATTGTGGCGCGCAAGGGAGCGTTGGATGTAAATCGATAGGTGTTCACTTCGACTGACACAAATGATATCTCCCCTAAGTATCTCATCTCTGTCTTACTCTCACGGCCTCACTGTCATTTTACACCTCGTCTCAGGATAATAATGTTTACCAGTGCAACATCACTCATGCTTACAAAAACACATATGAGCAAAACACAGGATTAGGGTCGCTGTGATAAATGTGTTGCTCAGAATGGATAAACAGATGAATGAGTAAATTCTATTCAGTGCCTGAGAGGACGGTAACAAGCTTTTGCTGGTGCTGTTTTCTTTTTCTTTCTGCGTCTGTGAAAGGGTGATGTGACGGCATGTAAGAACCATACAATCTCTGAACAACGGCTCAAAGGTCTATTTTACACAATAATTTCTGTTAAATCAATTTTATTATCATTTTTAAACATATTTTGTGAGTCTGGAGAGCAAACCCTCAGAAACAACTCTCAAATACTGTGAATGCTCTTTACGGCAGTTTGTTGATATTGGATTGGTTCACAGGGGTTATGCACGTCCCTTCATGTTCATCACAATTCAATTCAATTCAATTCAATTCAATTTTATTTGTATAGCGCCAAATCACAATACAAATCATCTCAAGGCACTTTACAAAAACTAAAACTAAAAACCCAACAATTCCCTTATGAGCAAGCACTTGGCGACAGTGGAGAGGAAAAAACTCCCAAACCAATACCAAAACCAACCAAACAATAACAGTATAGTTGCTGTATAGCACTTTGGCTCACTAACATGTTAACAGATTTACTCATTTACTATGCTTTGGTAACAAAATGCCCAGTGACGGACTGGTGACCTGTCCAGGGTGGACCCCTGCCTGTCACCCAAAGAGAGCTGGGATAGGCTCCAGCAGATCCCTGGGACCCTGGTTAAGACTAAGGGGGTATAGATGATGGATGGATGGTCACAAAACTTAAGATTTTTCCAATTCTGCACATTATGACTTTGTTTCCTTTCAAAACGGTGTAAATGTTACATTTTTCCTATAAATAGTGTCGTCCGTGCTGTATTGTGATCATAATGATTATAACTCTGTTTTTCTACACTGTAATTCTGTCACTGTCCCTTGTGTATCTATGCATATGGCACATGCATGTCTGTACATCTTGGAAGAGAGAGCCTCTCTTCCTGAATGTTTTAGCATTTCTTATTCTAATTATAGGGCCAACAACACAGGGGGTCATATGCTTTGCAGATTGTAGGCTTCTGGAAAAACCTTTGATTTAAGGCCCAGACACATGAGCGTTTACTGTAAAATGGTTTAATTCTAAAGAAAAATCAGTAAATGTCAACAGAATCCTCATAATCTTGACATCAGTTTGGTACACTTCTTCATTCTGCTGACCTTTAAAGGTTGGGAGAAGAGAAAACTATAATTTTTGACTGTTTAACCCAGATTTTCCACAAAAGATGCATAATGAGCCAGGAGCCGATGCTATATATAAAAAACCAGTTGTTAACCTTTTTCAGGTTAGTAACCACACTAGCTAAGATGCAAACAGACAGCTAACAAGTTGGGCCATGATGGCTGGGTAGTGCTAACAGGATGCATAAATGAGTCTCACAGGACCATGTTGGTGTGGCTTCAGGCTACACAAGTCATTTGACTTTACCTGAGCCTCCCAAGAGCACAGGAACATTTGTTCTGTTTTAATGGGCTGTTACTTTGATCCTTCACCTTTTTGCCGGTTGCTGAATTAGCTCGGAGGTGTTATTATACTAATGCACTCATTTAATTGTTGAAAAAAAACTGGGGATGCAGGGGGCTGGTAGAAATTTAAATGGATACTGTTGGACCAGCCATGTTTGCTGCAAAAAAGCATTTTAATGAAATTAACACATGACATAAATTTTGTGCATACTTTTCACATTATCAAGGCAATAGGAAACTTTGGCCAAGCAAATCTCCAACATATTTCAGGAGATTACATGAAGTAACCATCAATACATTTCAGTCTAAAAGTCTAAATGTCTTTTCCTCCTGGAATGCTCTCAGGTCAGTCTTTCTTCCTGCTACCTGTCACTGGGAAACCTGGAAACTTTTCCACTCCATTGCCATTTGCCTGCAATCCCTGTTTTTGAGATTGAAGGGTGTTTATAAGTATTGAATGCTTCCAGTGCACAAAGAAACTCTGTAAGGACACAATGACACACCTGTTTTAAGGTCAGAAAGGTTGTGGCCTCCAAGTGAAGCAGCAGAGGATGTGTGAGTCCGTGAGCTTAGCTTCCAAACAACCAACCCTGGCAGCCTGTGTTTAGCTTTGCATGATTTTTCCATCTGATTGAGTGACCTTTTATTTTTTATGATGTACTGGTGGTTTGCCTTCTTTATTTTGCTTTCTTTTGTTTAAAGTGGTGGTGTGTTTCTGTTCTCCCTCTCTCTCTCTCTCTCTCTCTCTCACACACACACACACAAGTTGTCCAAATCCACCTGGCTTTCGCTCTCAACTTCCAAAATACCGACACAAGAGCTGGTCATAACTCATCAGACACACACCTACTTACACACACTCAGTCACACAGCGGCTTCGACTCCAGTCTTTCCTTGGTGAGCCATTGGCGCCGTCTTACATTAAAGGTCAGTTAGTGAGTTTTCCATTTTAGCTTCGCCTTACGCAGCTAACATGCTGTGAGTCAAATAATTTGAAAGTTGGTCAGTCAGGTGCCCTGGTTGATTTCCTCAGGTGTCTCTCAGCCCCGCCCCCTTCTGCTGAAGTTTAATGTCTGACATAGGGAGACTGTCATTCCAGCACCTCAGCCCCTAAGTGTGATCATATCATATGTTTGATCATATGTTTGATTTTACTTTGCTTCATATCTGCGTCAAGTTCAATCATTGTATTACACGTTCAATGATATTTACATTCTTGGAACTGAAATGTGTGTTATGGTGCAGCTACCCAAACCATTCCACTCAAATTCTCTATTTAAATGTCTGGAAAATGTTTTTGTCTTTTATCTATTATTATCATTATTATTATTATTATTATTATTATTATTAGTTTCTGGATTAGAGCGCTATTGTTAATCTCTGTGCTGTTGTCATGGTCTTAAATAGCCCGTTTGGGCTTCCCTTCAGACCATAGTTATGGCTCAGTAGGTCCCTACTCACCTGCTGAAACCTGCTGAAAGGTTCAGTAGGTCGTTATCATCCCACAGATCTTCATTATTGTCGTTATGTACATTTGAAAGTTACGTCATTAAGTTTAAGCACTAAACTTGCTAATGCTAATGACAACAGTCACATCAAACCCACATTTAGTATAGAATTAATCAGAACTTACATGGTGTAACAAATCAATTAAAAGTCCATATCCTCTTTTCACAACTTTCAGCCATATCACAGGCTGAAAGTTGTGAAAGGTCTTCAGAATTTCTTCTGCTGTCATTGGTAGATATCAAGCCAAAAAATAACTTCTCCTATATCAGAGTTTAATGATTTTCTGCGCTTTGGGTTTGTCAACTTTGGTCCCTGGGGGAATTATAAGTAGGATTTATTCAGTCCACCATTTTAGAGATTAAATAAATAACAGATTAATCAATAAATCCATGGAATACTATGAATACCACTTTCATTGTCAGTAGTGAATACATCGGTGGGTGTTATACCATTAGGCTCTTGTGCCCATAAACTAAATCTACTCAGAAAAACCAGGCGCCTGAGTTTCACGCTTGGAGCCTGATTTCTTCTTCTCATTCTCCCTCCACTCACTGTTGTCACCAACAGGCATGTTAATCCCCTCTGTTGCAGGGACTGAGTTACCGTCACACACACTTTATTTAGACTAGGGAAGGAGAGACTAGGCAGAGGCTGGAGAGGGAGAGTATTGTGGGTTAATGCAGTGGAAAAAAGTAAATTTTAGCATAAAAGTCAATATACTGATGAATCAATGCTCCTGGATGAAAAATGTAAAAGGTGTTTCCAGCAGCTTAAGAAAAACATGCTTGTTATAGTCAAGTATAGCTGCTGTGTTTGCTGAGGGTCATAGGCTGCTCTTGATAGAAATTAGGATTAGCTATTGTTTTATTTAAAAGAAACAGCAGTGTCTAAACTGTCATATTAATCAGTTTAACAGTCATAATATTTGTGCCCACCTTAAGGTGAGGATGGCTGCAGTATAATATACAGCACTATGGTAATAAACAGTAAAGACATCAACAAATATCTGTAGAAAAGTGCCATCTTGGCAGAAATGTTCAGCTGACGTCAGTTAAGTTTCCGTTACAAGAAAGCAAGTGGTGCCAGCAGCATTTCAGGTAGAAGCAGCATAAAGTCTGATGTAAATGAGACACATTTTCTCTGGCTCATCTATGATTATTCTCTCTCACCTTCCAGAAACTCTGCACTCACAACAGTTTCATAAGGAATTCTTCACACCTACTACACTGGGATGTAAGTTGTAAATATTAAGATATATCGTAGCTTGTGGCCAACTTAGAGCAGTCTGGTTTGCACATTTGCATGAACTGTAGCTGGTGCAACAGCCTGCTCAGTATTAGGTGTGTGCTCAGTAACAGTAGGTAAAACAGCAGGTATATGTCAGTCCGTGCAAAGGTCCTCCAGTCCGGAGTGATGCTGTTTTTGATTTCCATTAATTAGCTGCGCACTTTAATGAAGACTCACGCATACATGCAGTTGAGATACCATGTGTACATACTTATATGAGGGAGTGAGGTTGGATAAAGTGCCAATTTGTACTTTTTGCTCAAGTTTTCTTGCCTCCCTTGTGTCTTTAGTGAAGTTTTTCACTGCTCAGTGAAATCCAACCTGAAGTTGACTCTTCCGTTCTCTTAGTAATATCACAGATCCCATGAGACATGGAGCCATTGGATGAGAAGGAAGTTTCACTTACTGGACCTTCGTGATTCATTAAGAAAGGTTCTGTGACCCAGTTTAATTGCCAATTATTAAGAGACAAGACTTTGGTTTCCATGGTGACAGTCTATCCATAAGTTCCCTAGGTAGGTTCATTGACCTGCAGTAATGATGGTAAAGATACAGTAATAATAGTTATTAATAGGAAGAGAGCCCCAGGGTTAACAAGCAAATGTTATATCTTCAGAGAATGGTGGATTTCATGGTGTTTCATATTAATGTCACATGGAATGAGTTGTGCCCTTATGTTTCTAGGTAAAGCTCCTTTTACTTCTCTTGTTGTGCAGTACAGACCATGTTTGCTATTGGCCCTTTATAGCTACTTAATGGACTGTACGATTAGTGTCATGGGTTCAAAAAGGGTTAGCAGTGTAACCAGTGAACCATAGCGCAAAGCACTTTAATCCATTAGCCTAAGTGTAACCTTATTATGACCATGCCCTGTCTCCCTCAGTAGATATTGTTCAGTCTCCCTGAATTTACATCAGCAGTCAAATTTGTAAGCACACACACATATTCCTACACCAAAAAGTTTGTATATACATGCAGTGCTGGAGTTTCAGGGCAGACAAGAAACAAAAACATAAAAAAACAATGTTGTGCTAAGCCTGCTCACAAGAAATATACAGGCACTCCACCAGCATACACAGCTTAACTACTCAGAAGAGTTGCTATTTTAAACTTTTATACCCACAAGCACATTTTCTCACAAATATATACACTTCTCATTTGTGCAGACATAATTTTACTGAGCCTTCTGGGCTGATTATACATG
The DNA here is from genome assembly GCF_900324485.2 of Mastacembelus armatus. NCBI lineage: Eukaryota > Metazoa > Chordata > Actinopteri > Synbranchiformes > Mastacembelidae > Mastacembelus > Mastacembelus armatus. The sequence continues at coordinate 406,464 of NC_046645.1, read as the reverse complement.
CTTACACACATACTGTACACTCATGCTGCAGCCCTGCTGGCCAGTCAGCCTTAGTTGTTTTTGGACTCAGGAGTCTAGTTAGCAAAGGCTAGTATCAATCATATAGCAGCTCAGTCGATGGGGTCATGTATGGGTGAAGAACTCGGCCTAGCCCCAGGATCCCTCACTCCAAAGAGAGACCTGGGACAGCGGGGGCTGGAGTTCAGAGATTGAATGATGTCTTAAATAGGAGCAGGCTGAACGAGGCTGGATGAAGGAACTACAAATAAATATGCAGGCCTATACCGACCTGCTACCAGCCCTGCTTATTACACAGCTTTATTGAGTACTCAATTTCCACTGTCTAAAGGACGCATGCTGAGCTTTGTTATTTCTGAAAAACGCTCTCCTACCTCACATTGGTGATTATATCTCTCTATGTGATCTCTAGTCCAAGAGTTTCTGTTGATTTTTTTTAATCAGCCGAAAAGCCGAAGAACGTGGCAGAAAATGCAAATTCATTAAGTCATTAATTTAGAATCATTATAGAGTTGGAGCCAATTCCAGCATGCATCTTGCAGCAGAAATGGAAACACCCTCGACAGATTATACTTTACCTCTGGGCTGTTAAGTTAATCTGACCTGCATGTTTCTCGCCTGCGAAACCCAGAGAATTCAAACGCCATTAAAAAAGAAAAGTGCCCACACACACCCACAGTTTACACTTTTTATTTATGTATGTCCACTAATAATGTAATTAGTAGTGGGGAGTAATTATTGGGTACTGTAACACTCTTAGTATAGTATTTGGTTAAATAAAAGTTCATTAGGTTATTATCATTATTAGTTAGTGTTAGTAATAGTGATATAATATTAGTTGCACTAGGATAAACTTTCAGTATAATATTAATTTAATTTTGTTTCATTGCTTGTCTTCATATGTCCATGGCCTGTGCTTTAATCAGTATTTCCTCTTTTTGTTGTATGTATTGCAAATATTTTAGCAAGTGTGTTACAGTGTGTTGGTGAGGGTTTTAGTAAAACTGTTGTAGCAGTTACAGTACATTTTTAATGAGTAACACAATACTAACTTATCTCAAATAACATAAACATACATATCCCTTGTTAACGAAAACCCTCCAGGCATGAAAGAAATCTTAACAAGCTCATACTGTTTCTCTAGTCATGATCTTATCACAAAATGCTGCCGCATGGTGCTATTTTAAGTCCATTCACCAACCTGCTGAAAATGAGGATTAAGGCTGTGTGGATCATGTGTGCATGTACGTGTGTGTGTGTGTGTGTGTGTCCACGTTTTGCTTTGTGTGTTTCTTGTGCTGGCTAGCATGTGTTGCAGCTCACATGTGAGCAGTGATAGGAATCTCTTTGCTGTCAACGGTCTGTGGACCAAAGCCATGCTGGACAGAGAAAACCTCAGAGCCTGACTCTCTCAGCAGCATTACCAAGCTGTCTGTCTGCTTTAATCTAGACTCTGCTGGGTCGAAAGGTGCGTTTTCTTTCTTTCACTCCGTCATTCCCTCTTTTTAAAAATAAAAAAAATTAGTTTCTGCAAAGTTTGAATTGAATCACCTAGCTGTCTCCCAACTTCTCCTTTCATCTGCAAGTTTGGATTATATATATATATATGCATGCATGGATGAAATAGGTACTCCGGTTTCCTCCCACAGTCCAAAAACATGTATGTCAGGTTGATTGGTGACTCTAAATTGCCCATAGGAGTGAGTGTGAGTGTGTGAGGTTGTTTGTCTCTATGTGGCCCTGTGATGGACTGGGGACCTGTCCAGGGTGGACCCCTGCCTTTCACCCAAAGAGAGCTGGGATAGGCTCCAGCAGATCCCTGGGACCCTGGTTAGGAATAAGGGGGTCTAGATGATGGATGGATGGATATATATATATATAAGATCAAGATTTTGAACGTTGGTCTCACAGTGATAACTAAGTTTCGGCTTCTGCCTGATACCCTTTGGACCTTCCTTAGGCCAGCATCCAGACACAAAAAGGGTGGAGGGTTAACTTGATTAACCTTCGTCTTGGTGGCAGAGATGGACGCCAAATCCACATCACCTACTTAAATGGGCACTTTCCCTTCTAACCTTCCAGCTTGTGGACAGATGAGTCCAAGACCAGGGATCTGGCGGCAGGAATGAGTGGCTCGAGATTAGCATGCTTGTGTGTGGATTTTGCTGTACGTGCATGTGTGCATTCAGTAAGGTCAACAGTCATCCTATCAGGTGGAGCCAGCGGTGTGGATCTGGATAAGGTGGAATTGAGTGGTCAAGTAGGTGACCTCCCTTTGCCTTAATTTGGGAATAGGCCTGCACCCTTTGGCCCAGAGGTGAGATTAGTCTGGTGTGGTTGATAAAGCTGCACGTTCTCCCAACAGACCCACAATCACTCAGGATTATGCTCCTGGAGAGAGACACAAAGCAGGTGGACAAAGATGCAAGGGCCATTTATGTACAGGCTCTTCTTGTTGTCGGGCTGGTGTCTATGACCTTAAGCAGAAACAGGTTAGGTTTTCTGCAGTCATCCCTGCACATTTTCTTTTCCCACATAACCAGCACATAGTTTGGCTTTGCTGCAAATGTGTCTTTCAGTTTTGTCTTCCTAAACTTTAGAGAGATGTTCAGAGCCATGGCCTATTTGGAAACTGCCATATTTTATGAATAGCAAGTTCATAAACAGAGGAAACCCCTCAGTCTGTTTATACAAATCTTCCCTGGAATCCCTTTTTCATCCATGCATGTCCAACTCCCAGTTTGGACTCCCAGCCAGGAGAAAGTAACAGAGTCTAGAGTCTGTCAGGTTGAACCTAGAATCTGTCTGGTTTCTTGGTCATAAAACAAAATATTGGACAAATTTATCTAATGGTGCTAGATGGAAGGTCAGGGGTCACCACATTTTTTAAAATTCATGTTGACTATCTGAACAAAATTTCACCATATATCCATCAAATGGCTGTTGAGATATTTCACTCTGAGTCCAGAGGAGACAAAACTTGCAAGTTGCATTAACGATTGACAGAAATATCAACAGGGGCATCTTTGCTGCTGCTTTCTTTTTCTAGTTGCTCTTGCAGACAAAAGCAGAAATCTCCTCTGCTTTCTTTGAAAACTCTTCACTGATTCTCTTGTAGACATCTGTTAGGCATATAGTTTTTTTGCTTTCTACCATCCTCAAGTAAATATTCTCGGATCTGCTGCCAATTACTTGTAAAATTCTCAAGCCAAAGACTTTCTCCGCTTTGTGTTTTTAAGTAGTCGCCCATGCATTCACTTTCCTCGCCCCTTTATCTCCCTTCGCTCTTTGTCGCAGAGCTCTGTTTTCCAGTGTTTGTTTTGCTCCCTGATTCTCATTCGTCTCCTGTTCATTTCCATTACTCACAGGAGACAGTGATAAAAAAAGCTGCCTTTAGGCCAGGTTGCAACCAAGAGAAGGTGCTTCTCCCATAAGTGCTTTTTCATGTTGTCGGGTGTTTGTTTGCAGTAGCTTCTGCCTCTGAGGTCTGGTGAACCAAAGCTGTGTTTGACGGCTACAAAGACAACACTTTACTGTGAAGTGAGAGATTTCAAACACAACTAAATTAAGACACATTCTGTCATGCTGCCAGAGTTTTCTCGTATTTTCTTCCAACATTTTTTTTGGCCCTTTATGAGTATCACGTATGAATGTGCGTATGTGTTGTCCATCAAAAGTCCTCAGAAGCAATACCTCGTAGACCAGACACAAGGTCAACGCTATGCTGGAAGCCTCTCGATCAATATGCTCAGACGTTTGAGAGGCTCTGCGCCGCTGTTTTCCCACCGAAGCTTTCAGCTCTCGTCAGTTTTCCTCCCTCAGCTTTTTTCCCCGTTAGACATACACCCATGTGTCATAGCAGCACTCAGTTTTCTTCTTAAATTGTCCTTCACTACAATCGCTACGAGAAAAATGCCAAGCAATCACCTGGAGAGTCCATCAAACAAAACCCTTGACTCAAAATTGGTTGAAGCATCTGGGGATTAATGCTGAAGCAGTTGGATTATGGATGATAGTCTTCAGTACGTCCTTCGGTCTAAATAATGACAACACAAAGGACAGAGAAATTATGTCAGTGTGAAGGGTGGCGCCCCATTGTGATTGGCTTAAAGGACGGGCCGTGGGGGGGGTTATCTCTCCAATCGGGAAATTGAATTATGAGACAAAGTGACCCAATGAAAAAGGTTCCAATGACTGTATGGAGCTGCAGGGGTTAAGCTAGTTTGAAGGGCTGGCACTTCACCTAAAGGTTTCTTAATTAGATTAGTTGACAAAAGCAGGCTTGACGTGTGTGTGTGTGTGTGTGTGTGTGTGTGTGTGTGTGTACACACTTGGTCTAAATTTTACCCCCTTTTGACGTTATAGGAATGATAAGATTCAATGAATTGCGACCTGATTGAGTCGTCACAGCTAAGGCGAGTTTAAAGTTTCACTAAAGAAGCTCACAAATCCCAAATAGTTTTTATAAATCTCTTTGAATGATGTGAAAACCCATTGCCAGGCAGAAACATCAGTATTGAATTATTCTGTATTTACACTGAGCGCCAGAGTTTTTCTTACTTCCTGCATTATCTGTGCATGGCAACTGAGACGTGGTTAATGCTACGAACAGACTGTAATCAGTTATGGTTGAGGTACAGTTAGTAAGGATTTCCCAGTCGAGGTTCAAGTCCTTTTCCAATCCAATTTTTTTTACTCCCTGTCCTTTCGTTTCTGCTTGTTAGCTGCATGACTCTCAAGGTGGAGATGTCAAGATATCATAGGTTTGGTGGTGGTCCCCAATTTAGGTCCAGACTAAAGTATTTTAACACCTGGTGGATGCATTGCCATGAGATTTGTAGAGATATCCGCTCTCCCCAGATGATGAATCCTAACGACTCGCGTGATCCCCTGATTTTCTTGTAGCTCCTCCATGAGGCTGAGCTTTGTAGCTCTGAGTGAAATACCTTGATAGTTTCTGGATGGATTGCAGTGTAATTTCCTGCAGGTATTTGAGGATCTTTGAGGATAGTTTTTTTTTTAAGTTTTGACTGAAATATAAAATCCAAGTATGTGAGTGAACTAAAAATAACTGTTGTATATACATAAATGATTTACACATGCATTGTTTTTTTATTGATTCTTTCTTTTTAACATTCATTTACTGTACAAAGTTGTCTAAATAAAAAAGGTTAGTAGTATTTAGGACAATTTATCAAACTCAGTCTTGCTAATCTTCCTGTCTAAGCTTGCCAACAATCTGTGAAAGAGATATACTTTCCCTCAGAGGCCGATAAACATTCCCCTATTGCAAACCTCAGAGCTTTTAATGTATGCATGCCTTGTGCTGGCGATTTCGCAGGAAATGTGTAAAATGCCATTTATCTCAACTTTTGCCTGATTTCCATTGCTAAACTTGTCCTTTCTTTCCCCGTTTCCGTCGGGCCCTTATCAAAGACTCAGGACAACCAGAGGTTTATCGCTGCTGGAAATGAGTGCAGGAAGCAGATGTTGTTCTGATTAAACACACACACACATGCACCACGCCAAATGAGTGCAGCTCGCCGCTGCCTCAAGGCCTGAGAGGATCTTGGAGTCCAGAGTCATGATATCTGGTGAACATGTGCTGGAGAGGGAACAAACTGCCAACAGACTGGCCATTTTTTATTCTGCATGTGTGTGTGTTTAAGTTACAGCAAGTGACAGTGAAAACAGTCGTGAGAACAAGGCCTTCTATCATGTAATGTCACTATTATGAGGCAGCTCAGCTTTACCCACATCATTACTGCAGTGACTGATTGAAATGCTGATGGCCTTTGCGTCACTTTGTGTGTGTGTGTGTGTGTGTGTGAAGGAGAAGCAGGGAGATCATCATGTAGTTCCTACTTTAATAAGAATGCACTTTGGCACCCCTTTATTTTCTTCACTTTAGGCTATTATTTTACAAACTAGATATAAAAGGACATAAATAAATGACATAAGTTACATGTACCTAGAGCTTCTTGACAAAAAGAAAATAAAACAAAAGAATCATGATCATGTCCCAAAAAAAAAAGTACAAAAAGATTGAGAAGAATGTTAGATCTACAGGGCTAGATCACATGGCATCAGAAGGCATACAATGACAAACATTAACTCTTACAGTTTTTTTTGTTGTTTTTTTTTGTTTGTTTTTTTAAATTGTCTGACATTTAAGGAAAAAAGTATTTTACAGTACATTCTGGTTTCCTTACCCTTCCCAACATGTCTTGCATATTTCCAAACAGGTCCTTTTTTGATAGATGAAACCCAAAAAAACAACACGTTGTTGAAAAAGGAAAGAGCAGTAGAGCTGTATTAAGGACGGAGGTGTTCCTGTATTATATGAAGCCTCACTTACGAGTTCAGAAACATTCACGTAAGTATAGTTTAAAGAGACAAAGGAACAAAAGTACTGTAGTCCATTGGATTAAACCTGTAGCTGTATGATGCGCTCTGGAAAAAATAACAGTTTTCCCTTTTTAAACACCTTTTTCCTCATTCTCTGCTCCTTTGTTGTGTACAGGTGCGTCATTTTAAAATACTCCCATTTACATTTTGTGAGAGATGGTTCCCACATTTGTCGTCACCTCGTCGTGAGCCCAGAGTCCAAAGTCTAGTCTGTATTTGATGCGTTTGCACAGACACAAGGCTTTTGGTAACTCTCGTGTGTTTATGTCCATTTGCAAGCCACCAGAAATATGTTGCATTCCATTAAGCTGTTTAATAAATGCTGCTGAGTAAAGTTTGCACGATGGGAGCAACACACCTTATATCATTTTGTTAATGACGCGAAAGCAAAAGTCCAGGGTTTTTCTTTTCTATATAAAAAACAATACAACTCGTAGCTCCTCTTCCTCCAAAGTGGCTGAAAACAGACACAATTACTGATAGTACTTCGAAGACGATGTCACTCGTACAGCGACACACACGCGCCCATGCACACACGCCGTCACATTCGCACGCTCAAATCAAACGCTTGTTACTTTACATGCAAACAGAACAAAACAATAAAAAACAAAAACAAAAAAAAAACAAAATAAATTGAAACTTTCAGAAAAAGTACATTATCCACTGGAGCAGGGCTGCTTGATTATATTACATTCTTCTTATTGTCTCTTTTAGGCTGTTACGTCATCCATCGTGACCGCAGTACATTTCTTGACGGTCACAAGCCGTGGCTAGTCTGTCAAGTTTGACGTGTTGTGACGTCCCAGACGCTCGGGGGAGGAGTTTTCATCTCTGTGCTGGAGGAGATTCCACGGAAAGGAGCGGGAAGCAGGAGGAGGAAGACAAAGAGGAGGAGGAGAAGGAAGAGGAAGAAATCTGGTCGTGGCGAGCGAGGCCTGGATCCTGTTTATGATGGACGGCAGCAGCTGTGGTGAAAGAAAAGGAGGAGGAGTAGAGAGGCTGCATCAGTCATGGTGGTTTTAAATATAAACAGTTTCTATTTGGCATCCAGCACTGACCAACAATGCTGCTCTCCAGCTCAACGGAACATTCGACTCATCCGCTAAACAAAAGCAAGCGCCAAAACCACATCATCCAAAGAGCGTGAGCGGCCGCCCGACAGGGGAAAATATGGATTTCGTGGCAATGATGTATTAACTTGTGTGCACCACATGCTGTTGTGTATACATAATATATGAAACATGCCCTTGACTCCCACTTACTGGCACACATCAAAAGTGCACCAATCGACATTTAATGACTGTTAGTATTGCATGAACACTCGACGTATAGATCCAACAGCTGGTGCCTTTTTCCAAATGCCGGCTGAAATAAATCTTCTGTAAAGTCAATTCTCAAACAGGAGTAATTTAAACTTTCAGTGTTTGTTACAGGCTTTGATTTGTGTAATTAAAAAGGGCAAGAAGATGTAGAAGTAAATGTTTTTATCTAAAAAAATATTGTGCTTTATGTTAATATTATGGTGTTCTTTAACACTTCACATTGATGTGAGAGGAGAAAATATTACAACCTGATTTAAATTTAATAAAATGCAATTTAATAATTGAGATTTTTAAAAATGTTTATTCATTATTATTTATTATTGATCAACAGAAAATGTATCTGAAACTAGATCACTGATGTTTAACTTAAAAAGTCTATACTTTCTGTTTTATCGCTTTAATTTTCTCTTCAGAAATGTTTTATTTGTGGAATTTGTGGTGCTGGTCAGGAAAAACGAGCAATTTGAGCACTGATTTAGAATTTAGACAATTTTCTGGACAAAGCAATTGATTAAGAAAATAAGTGTAAGATAAATCAAAATTAGAGTAAATAATTACAACTCAAAAATCAACATAAAATTAATTCAGCACGTCTCTAAAATACTTCGAACTGTATTTTAAAACCTTCATGGAGGGCGCCTGATGAAAGTATGAAATAAATCAAATAAATCTTTGCCATAAACTGACTACTTATTTAAATAAGTAGGTAACATCAGTGAGAAAATACAAAAATGAACAGCAGCTCATGTGCTCAAACAAATTAAGACCTTCTGTTAAGCCTCCGGAGAAAGTCACACCCACAGCACTTTCCCGTCTTTCCTGTGAAGTGTTTCTGAGCATTAGCGGGCTCCGTTTGGCTGACTGGGAGTCAGCGACTGATTAATTCTCCTCATTAACATGCCGGTGTCATCCTGGCCGCAGACTGATCACAGACCAGCGGCTATTGATCTGCTCTGGCTGCTGGAGGTGGTGCAACCCGCTTGTTAATTAACACAGTTTGTGGAGCTGAGGGGCCAGGGGGGTTGGGTGTGTGTGTCGGAGGGGGGTCGTCTATTGGGTCTTCATATTTGAAGCCCACTGCGATAAGAAGTGACGGTATAATCCAGTACATGTATTTATTTTTTTGTGCCAAGTCTAGGTAATAAAAAAGTCAGATACTCACCTTGATGATGGTTTCAGTAATCCTCAGTGTATTTTCTTGGCTGATGCTGATGATTCTGATTCATTCTGCGTCCACATTGCCTTGGCTGCACCCCTTTGTCCGAATAAATCCTGCCAAGAAATGACTTCACATTCAGTCGTAAAGCAGTTCCAGTGGTCCAAACAGCTGTCCGTCAAACGTGGTGCGGAAGAGCTGGTGGTGTCCTGCAGTCGTGTGGAGGTGACAAACTTGATTCCTATGGGGATGTGAATGGAAGAATCCAAACTGTGTGTTTATCTGAAGTATGGCAGAGCATTTTGGGAAGACAGGGGAGTGGGAAGGCTCCTCTGGAAGATCAAAAACATTCTCGGCAACGTCCTGAGGGCAACAAAATACAGCGTTCTGGAAAACAAGGCCAGTATAGAGCAAAAAACAAGAAGAAGCTCCTCAAAATAAACCATCTCCCCTCATCCTCTGCTTATATCTGACGGTCAGGATTCTCCATTTTGTCTGTGAGATATGAAACATCCAGCTGGGAGAGAGAACAATGGTGGCCGGAGCAGCCTGCGAGTCCCACAGAAACAATTCATGTACAATAAACACAGTCACAGGAAATAAAACAAAAATCTGATCCGTGGATTATTCCAGAAAGAAAGTTCCAGAAACAACATTCTGCCCAAGAGGAGGAAGAAAGGTATGATTCTCCCTCCTCGCTTTTCCTTCCAGGCCATTAAAGGCACTCCGGATTGGGCTCTCGGAAGTACTTTTCCAGCCGTCCCTCCATCTATCCAGAAATGCAGCAGACAGAAGCATCCCAGTCTCCAAAACAACAAAAAAGGGCAAGGTAAAGGTCTGATTTTTTTTTGTTTTTTGTTTTTTAAAAGTGCCATTTTCACCACTTTTTTTGTTCTTCATCAACATCTTCTTTTCTTTTAGATCCAATTTAAAGTGCATGAATGAGGTAAACTACTTTTTCATAGTTTGTCTTTCTTCTATATTTAATATTTTTTGTTTATTTATTTATTTTCTTAAGAAATGAAGTCGTTTTGCTTCCTTTCCTTTTTCTTTGATTACATCTCAGACGGGAACCATTCTTCCTTGCATCTGTTGCATTTGGGACAGCATTCCCTGAACGCTGGCCAGGATCTTGTTCTGGTGTGCTGCCGAGGAGATACCTATGCGAGCCATGTCCCTAAGGAAGACGGGTAAAAAACAGAACTTTAGGACTGAGGACAACAATAAAGATATTATGATCCTCGTGATGAATTTTACAGCTCGTGATCTTATTAGGTGAAAAATAACAATATAAGAGTCAAGTGATTAGAAAAGATGTCACAGATTGATTCTAGCATGTAACATATTTGATTATGAACGAACTGAATGTATAAATGTGTATAAATGGAATAAATGATGATCTTAATTAGTGAAATGTGAAGATATTGTCATGCAGTGACCTCAGTCTTCGTCATCTTGCTCTTGACATTAAACAGAATTTTTAATTAAAGTAAAAACACAAACATTTTATAAATGTTCTGAAATCATCCAGGGCAGTGGTTTGCCTCGTGTGTTTTCGTTTCTTTTAACTTCTGAAAGTGAGAACACATGAAAATATCACCTCCTATAAAAAAGCGTGCACCTTTTTCTCGTCTTTCCTTTTTTTCTGTTTACTTGTTCACTGTATCTCCCACATTCTCTCCTTCCTACTCACTCTTGTGTCATGTGGACCACAGCCTCTGGAGTGGTGTAGCCGGCGGCAGTGAAGTTGTCGCTGTACCTCTCCATGCCGATGGCCTGCAGCCAGTCCTCCACCGTGCCCACCGCCGAGGACGCCTCGGGGCTCCCTGGCTCCAGCAGGGTGGTGTTAGGTCTGCTGTGGGTGGAGGAGAGAAAAGAATTGAGAGGAGAATTAATCTCATGTTCTACAGACACTGCACCAACTGTCAGTGTGGTTCTGTGCTGCTGTGCTCTGTAAAACATCATGAGTGCAAACACACAATAAAAGTCACATTCTGTTCAACTGCTGTTCACCTGAAAGGTAATGACCTGCTTTCTTACACAGTCTTGAATGCCACAGCAACAGCTGCATTATGGGAATTGGCTTCCTTGTTCCTTACTCTGATGCTGCGGTGTCAGGAGGCCGTAACACAGGTGACGCGATGACAGCGATAACTACAACACGTAAAATGCTCCATTGCTGCCATTTCTCACAGCCTTTCCCTCCTTGATGGGATCAGCTCTGTTCTGTGTCAGGTCCCACCAGAAACCAAGCCAAGTCAAACACAGGTCCCCATGGGTGTGACCACCACAGTTAGTTAAAACTTATTTTACAGGAAACACACAACCTGGGCACACTTCGGTGAGTTTTACTGCTCAGTGGAGTTCCTCCTCACATTTAGAGATTCATCAGCAGATTTAACTCCTTTTTTAATCCTGCGCCCTCAGCCATGAAATATTCACTGGTGAGCCTGAGTCAGCCTTGTCCTGCTCAGGTGACGCTTTCCATTTCACTTTATCTTTCTTCCTTTATTTAAAAAGACTGTTGAAAAGGATGCCATCCTCTTTAATAAGTCATCTTTTCTCACCAAGTGGAACAGATTATATATAGGGATGCCTTTTCACACCCACTCCACACATACACACACTTTCCCTTGCTTCTTGTAACTGTAAAAGCTGCAGTTAAAGGATTTAGGTCTGTTAATTACTCCACCAGGACCTCCCTCTCACTCCCGTTGTGTTCTGTGGTGTGCACGTGCATCCACACTCGTGCACGCTCACATACTCGTTAAACTCAGACAGACTCCCACTGGTTTTGCATGGAGTCTGTAAACACACGTAGGTCATTCCTAACACATATAGCCGCTCGAGAGAAATGGTCTTGGAGCCGTAGCTTTGTGTTTGTTTTTAACTCGCCATTACGTCGTAATTCTCCCCCCGCCCCAGCCGTTAGAGCGGTAACACTCGTGTATGTACGGCACCATTAAAGCTAGTCTGCGGAGAAATCCATTATGGAGGGATTGGTCTGTGCTGAAAAGAGCCACATGTTGCTAGTAGATAATGTTTAATGGTGAATGTAAATACCGAAGAGAGAGTTTGTATGTGTGGCTGTTTGTGTTGAGAGGTTGGATTCTGTGGGTGAAATACAAAGCCTACACATAGTGTGGGCTGCTGAGTATATAACATGATTCGTGTGTTTTTAGTTAAGTTTGCAGTCGTCGTGATTTTTGTTTTGCTTGTAAAAGAAACAATATCTTGTGATCCACTCGTCACCATTTTCCAAAAACCTGTCCTTTTCTTTTTAATTTTACCTGAAGAGGTAAAATCCTCTACTTATTTACTAAGATGAAGCGTTTAAAAATTTTAAAAACTATAATTTTGAGTATAATATTTATTATTCGATGGAGATGGCCAGAATGTGCTTCAATAATCAGAATCTGTTTTAGGGTCCGTCTCAGTCCTGTCCTCTCACCTGACGGTGGTTTCTCCCCCGGTCCTCTTCAGAGTGTTGGGATTACGGATCAGCTTGTCCAGCATGTTGACGATCTGTCCAAACTTTGGCCGGTCAGCTCGCTCTCTCTGCCAACAGTCCAGCATGAGCTGGTGGAGCGCCACAGGGCAGTCCATGGGCGGTGGCAGCCGATAGCCCTCATCAATAGCCTTGATCACCTGGACGATAGATTAGTGCTGCTGTAAGTAAGTTTTTTTTGTCCTCTCATTTTCTTTTTAATCATCTTACTTTAGCAACACATTTACTTTTGAAAAAAAAAAATCTTCATTATTATTGGCACTAAAAATGTAAATACAATATGTCATGAGGTCCAGGAATAAACTGCTTGTGTTTTAACACCTTTGCAGGTAATTTGATGATATAACTAAAAACAATGAAGTATCATTAAAAAGGTTTGACAGTACACACACCTGGGAATTACTGTTTATGTGTCTAATATCAGTAATTCAAGCTGCATGTTATTATATTTCTCCAGACTTACATCTTGGTTACTCATGTCCCAGTATGGTCTCTCGCCATAGGACATCACCTCCCACATGACAATGCCGTAGCTCCACACGTCGCTGGCCGAGGTGAACTTTCTATAAGCGATGGCCTCTGGAGCTGTCCATCGGATGGGGATCTTCCCTCCCTGTAATTAAATAACAGGCTGATTAATGAAAGCTGACAAAGTCCACAAGTAAGGCGACAAGCAGACGGACCACCGGCTCGGCCGGACACACGCTCGCCTACACGCACGCTCACCCTGGTGGTGTACGCAGCCTCCGGGTCGTCCTCCAGCACTCGGGACATACCAAAGTCGGACACTTTGCACACCAGGTTGCTGTTGACCAGGATGTTGCGAGCCGCCAGGTCACGGTGGACGTAGCTCATGTCCGACAGGTACTTCATTCCTGAGGCAATGCCGCGCAGGATGCCGACCAGCTGGATCACAGTGAAGCGACCGTCGTTCTTCTGTAGAAGAGCAGACAACGTGAAGGTTTTGGAGACTGTAATGTAAATGTCAGTTCTTGACTAAAGTCTGCTGAGGAACAAGTCTAGGTGGAGCTGAAGTTGATCTTAAATTAGATTAATTAAAATCAGAGTTTTGCTTTATTTGCATGTATTTTGTTTTGGTTTTAAAATATTATTTGCTGAATTTATTGACATAAAGTTAAATGTTCTGAAGAGACTATATTTAACACTTTATGTGCACTATGTGAAGATGTTTGGAAGAACCCAGAAGCTTAACAGTGTTAACGTTGTGCAAGAAGTTATTTGTGCTGTATTTGTACCAGACAAAGGCATCAGCTAAAACCATCAGTGTAGTGAAGCCCCGAAAACTCAGAGGTAAAACGTGCACCAACCGATCAAAGAGGATTAACATTGGGGGTGAATATTTGTCAACAAACATTTACAATTTTGGTGGAGGTATTTACTGAGATAAGATGGGATCAGCATTTTGCAGTGATATCACACAAGCACATGCACATGTGCACAGACAGAAACGCATGACTGACCCTCAGGAATGCATCCAGCGACCCGTTTTCCATGTACTCCGTGATAATCATCACTGGCTTACCTAGAGTGAGAGAACGAAAGGCAGATGATTATGGAGGTAAACGATGCACATCACAACCAGTCACAGTTGGGGGGGGGGGTTCTCGAGGGAATGTGTCCATGTGCGTTAGAACATCCATCTCTGTCCCATCGTGATTTAATTAGCTCGGTGTTTCGTTGCCCTGACGTCCCCCCCTTCTTTCCTTACCCATGTATCTCCACTGGAACAAAACACCAGCACACACACACGCACACACACACACACACACACACACACACACACACGCACACACACACACACACACACACACACCATCTTGTGTTTATGTAAATATGAACTGACATTGGATGCATTATCCAAAGCCCCATCACAGTCACCCACCCAGAATCCTTCTGACTCGCTATTTATGTCACTCACTGTCCCTTTGCCCTCTTTCTCCTCTGCCAACTTCGGACGCATCTGTCACTCTCTGCTAGCTCCTCTCCACTGTTTTCTTTCCCCCTCACTGCTACGCCATCTCACTCTTTTTCCTCCCGCCACTCCTTTCTGGCCCTTTCACCCCATCCCTCTGCCTCCCTCTCTCCGCCTCCTTCGGGGGAGCGTCTGTGTCTTTATCTGAGCTGGGGCAGGCGGTGGACATTCCCTGGTGGGTCTCTGTCTGTCTTTGTCTCTTAGGACGAGGGGGGATAGCAGGCGTGAGGAGAGAGCGAGGGAAAAAGTGATGGAAGGGAGGGTGGCTTGTTTTTGTCCCAAAATGACAGCAAGCTGGTGCCTAACCAGCCATGGCAACAACACATGCCAAACAGAGCTGCCACAAATTCCTCCTAGGACTGCCTTGTTCTTTGCGTTCCATTTCAAGTGGCAAAGTTAAGGTGGACTTAAAAGCTTATTGTGCTGACTTCAAGCTAACGCCTCAAGGCGAGGCTTTGTGAAATCTCTCGGGCTCTCCAGCAGGAGCAGCGCAGAGTCAGCTGAGTGGTTGGCAGCCGAGATTTTGAGGTGAAGCTCCTCCACGCCAGAGCGGGCCTCACGCCGTTCCAAAAGGCCGTCAGTCACCGCTTCGCCTGGCCTGTGATTGGCACTCCATTAATTATGGGGCGCCCTGACGATGCCCCAAAAAGAGGAAGTGGACTTAAAGTTGGGGGAGACTGAGGCCCTCTTTGCCAGCCATCTTTGTTCCCTTTGTTCTGTGTTTCTGCCCCAGGGCCGCTGGTGATTGACAGCTCCCCAATCAGGTCTGAGGAGCGTCTGACCTGCGACCTTAAACTCTCGCCTTCCCAGCCCCACCCTCTTCCTCCCAGCCCATTTGCATGCTAATTCCTTGTTTACTGAATACGCCCTGCCGTCTTTGGCAATGAACTCTGGGTAAGGGCCCCGCCATTGGGCCGATTATCACCTGCCAACAGCGCAGGGGAAAAACGCAACAGGGGACAGTTACTGGGGGAAAACTGGACAAACGCCCTCTGGAGGCTCTGGAGTTTGCAGTGAACAAAGATCTGGCTTTTAAAAGCAGATCTTTTCTAAATTAGCACATTTTAGCTTTATGTAAATCAGCCATTAAACATATCACGTCTGATTTTTAGCACTTATGGGGACTAGATTTTAATCACACACTGACATGATAGAAACATTTAGCATATACAAGACGGTGGACTATGGCCAGCAGTCCTCAGTGAGAGATTTTTGCACATTTATGTATTTTAGTGCCTGTTTGGAATTCCTCCATAATTAATAAGGCTTAATTGGCTCTGTTAGACATGCCAGCAAACTGAGTCCAGATTGAGAATTCCTTTTAACTTGATTGTAATGGAGAAGGGAGAGCAATTCAAATAATGGATTTTTAATAGATTCCACTGACACACTCAAGTGTGAAGGACTAATTTGCCCAAACCTTGTGTCAAGCTCTGAAAAGTAAGACTGGAAGGAGGTGGAGTGGGAGTTATTGGATGCCCTTCTTGCTTTGGCTCACCAGCCTTTCATGTCGGTTCCTGTCACTGCTGTGTGGTTGATGTGGTTTTCCTTCATCTTTTTCCCCCTGTCTCGCTCCATCTCTTTCTTTTTCAGCCTCCGGTTCAGTAGTTCTACCACCCTCTGCTTTCTCTTTCTGTCGTTCCTGCTGTTGTTCCCTGTCTTTTCTCTAATCCATCAGCTCCTAACTGCCCCCCTGTCTCTTTCTCGCAGTGTCTCTATTTGCACCTTTCCTGGCTGCTACTTGTCTCCAATTTCTTTTCCTTCATTCTGTCCATCTGTCTGCCTTTTCTCTGTCTTTCTCACTCCATCGCTACGAGGCCTGAGAGGTCATTCCCTGCGGTGAGAGGTGTGATAGGTGATAAGCAATTCTGTCCATGCTGCTGTTCACTTTCAGCTCTGGCAGTGCTAAGAGTGTGTGTGTGTGTGTGTGTGTGTGCATGTACAGTGTGTACAAAAGTGAGAGAGATGCCATTCTCTGCCACAGATAAGGCCAGGCTGCTGTGTCACGACGCATTAAGGCACCTCATCCATCTAACCTTAGCCAAGGCTGGCCATCAGCTGTGGTAACACACATGCGTGCAGTCAAAAGCACATAGATGCCAACATGTGCTGACAAGACATTTGCGCGCACACACACACACACACACACACACGCTAGTTTAACAAACAGGGAAGGTGTGAAAGGTAGAAACACAGAGGCACAGAGAAGAGAGCGCCAAGGGCAGAAGGAGAGAGATTCGTGTTCTGTAGCCGTGCAGCAGATAGAGGAGGGATAGGGTATCACTCCCTAACCCCAAACACATTTACAGCTGACACCATGATTAATGAGCCTGGTGCTGCGCTACAGGGCCTGTTCCTAGACCCATTAGACCCCCTCCCAACTGTCCAGCTACCTCTAACTTCACTTCCTCCTCCCCACCAAATTCTGGATCCCCTCCATCTGGACTAAGCCCACCTGGGGATACCCAAGATGTGAGGTATGGATGACACACACATGCACACACACATGCACACACACATATCTGTAGATATTGGAGATACAGACTAAGGCATTAAAGCATACGATGCCACACAAACATTTGAGTCTGTCCTCACACTCGCCCTTTTCCAAAGTCCACCCAAACCACAGACACAGTTTATGATGATTTATTATTACATGTTTTAAGGGTGAAGGGACAACAGAAATCAATGCCCCTTCTGTGTATATAATAAAACCATCACTATGTGCAAATGGGTTTGGGTTTGTGCCGTATCTCATGTGAAATCAATGACTCCAGGTTTCTTAATTTTGCACAGTTGTTCATTCCACTATGTGGAAATTGGACAAGTGTCCTGCTGCACCAACGCACTACACAAAAAAATCATCTGCCTCACGTACATTTGGTGACAACTCCCTCCAGGTGAATGATGTTCGGGTGGTCGAACTGGCCCATGATGCTGGCCTCGGACAGGAAGTCCCTCCTCTGCTTGTCGGTGTAGCCGGCCTTCAGAGTCTTGATGGCCACGCAGATCTCCCTCTTCCCCGGCATCTTCAGGCGGCCGCTGCAGACCTCGCCGAACTCCCCTGAAAACACACGGCCGGTGTGAAAATATGAGTGTGTGTGTGTGTGTGTGTGTGTGTGTGCGCGTAGGTTAGAAGGGGTCCAATTCAAACATTGATCAGGGTCTCTAATCCCTGACAACCCCCCCTCCCCTGACCCACTGGAGCAGAGAGAGAGGGGAAATGGATATTGATTCTTTCTCTTTATTATTTTGTCATTGGATGACTTTTCCCTGCCCACAGAAATAGCATGTACAACATATTTAGCCTCCACTGATTTTTTGTCTTTACTTGTTGACCTTTGTAGCGGCAGACCGAATGTTACTGTCTGGGAAAACAACGTTTTTCGTCTCAAAGAGTGCACAGGAGAGCAAACACAGCCACACACAGAGAAAGGTAAGCTGAAAGGAATACCAAATATCCCATTAGGCGAATGCTTTAATCCAGTCTGTGTTACACTGTGCCATGCTGCAAAGCATTTATAATACGCACTGAAAATGGCTAAATGAAGTGTAAAACTCACCGATGCCTATAACTTTCTCAATCTTGATACAGGACGCATCAATCTCTTTGGCAAACTCACGGACAGCTTGGTTTGGGTCCTCATAAGTGAAGGGGTCAACGTATATCCTCACTCCTGAGGAAAATAAAAGGAAGGAAGGAAGCAAAAAATAATGAAGAGAGTGAAAAATGAATGTTAATTCATTCTGGCAACTACACTCCATCTGTTCTTTATTTCCAACATGCTGCAGGCGACACCGCCTTCCTCTGTGGAGCCTTCTCCTCCTCGCTCTTTCTTCACTTCACACTCTGACTCCATTGCTTTTCATGTCACTATGGCTGACTCCAACGAAGATGGAGCTCATTAACTTGACTTTTTTTCTGGGATGCAAATAACAATGCTGATGACTTGATAATGAGGTGTTTGGAGCATGTTAGAATGCAAGTACATTAACTTCAAAATAGTTTGTGCTTTTCCCTCTTTTTTTATGAGCTTCATTTGCTGTTTATAGTGTCTGCACATGAGCACACCTGACAGCGCTAATGTTTTTCAATTACAGAGTGTGTAGGTGGAGTGTTAACTGTGAGTTACCTTGATGTAAGTGCTTTTCTTCATCAGAGTCCTGCTTGGCCTTGCTGTACTTACTCCTTCTGGGGGCAAAAACAGCAGGACAGTCAGACACAGTTGATTTTCATGTTAGAAATGTCAGGGAGTGTGTGATTAAAACACCAAGCGTCCGCAGCTCATCTTAAAACAAAAAAAATAAAATAAGAATGGAGGACAAGGGTCACTTCAGTAAAGTCTAATTAAAACTTCAACCAAGACTCACCAATTAAATTATGTGAAGAGGCGACACAATCACTGATTACAGATGAGACGTTGATATTTTTCTTATCGTTATTTAAAAACAGCTCACAAAGGCAAACATTTGTTTTGAATCTTAACCTTAATCTGATTTTTATACTTTATTTCTATGTTTTTCTTGATTTAGCAGATAAAGGCTTTAAAGGAACAGCTCAACATTTTGGGAAATACACTTCTTAACATGCGGTGGATGAGAAGTCTCTATAGTAAATACAAAGTCAGCAGTCAGTCAGAATAAAGACTAGAAACCTGGCTCTGTCTGAAAGTATAAAATAAATCCTCCAGACAATACACCTACAGCTTAACATCTGCCAGTTACTGAAATTAAACAGGTGTTTGGTTGTTTTTTCCAAAATACCAAACTATTCCTTTAAGAAAAATAACAGCCTTGACACAAAAGGGTGATCTTACTGTACCACAGTAACATTTTCCACCTTTGCATATTTTGATGCTTCTAAGTATGTTACCAGATGCCATTTCATTACCTAAGGCCTTCATGTTGTGGTATAACTGCTGAAGCCAGTAAAATCTCTGCCAGTGAGGTTTCAGAGCAGCACCGAGTATAAAACAACACGGAGAAGCCAAACTGGTATAAAAGCTATAAATCAATCCCAGAGAAGATTCAGTTGAAACCCAAAGGAAACGTGACACCTGCGCTTATATTGACGTGCTGGGTCAGTGACCAGATGTGCGGGACATTGTCCTCCTCTGTAGTTGTATAATGATGGTAACGGCTACGTGATTACAGTCCCTCCCTACAATCACAGGATGGCCGCAGCAGCACAATGACAGGGGCCATCACATGCATATAAAAAGGCAGCGACAACCACCTGCTTGGCTGCTGAGAGAGGCAATCACACAGAAAAGAGAGGACACACACACACAATCAACAGCCTCGTTCTCAACACCAATACACACATGCAAACAGTGATTTGGTTTCATGTTAAGAAGCAAAGACACACATATAAAGGGATCAACAAATACTCATTACAGGCACACACACACACACACACACACACACACACATGCAAGAATGCAAGAATCAGCACACAAGCCATTAACACTCCCCTTCCCTCAGTGCCACCACACACGTGTAAACAACACTTTTTTTTTTACATATGGATATAAGTGTTACACACACACACACACACAGACACATACACACACACAGGGAGAGTGTTAAACACCCTGAGGTGAAGTAGCCCCATCTGCATGTAATCCCATCTGTGTGATGAAGCTTTTGGCCTGCTCACTGTTTAACACCCTGAGATTGGGTCACTGCAAATCCACCTGATGCCTCTCTCTCTGTATTCTCCTACTTTTCATTGCCGGCTTATCTCATTGTCCACCCCCCCCCCTCTCTTTTTTTCCCATCATTCTCTTCACGGCGGTCAGCAAGCCACAGCGGG
Source organism: Mastacembelus armatus (assembly GCF_900324485.2). NCBI lineage: Eukaryota > Metazoa > Chordata > Actinopteri > Synbranchiformes > Mastacembelidae > Mastacembelus > Mastacembelus armatus. The sequence continues at coordinate 386,244 of NC_046645.1, read as the reverse complement.
AGAAAATAACTAGCGGCCAGAATTACAGCCATACCAGCTGAGAGATAGAGGCAGAGGGATGTAGAGATGCGAGGACGAGCACAGAGGACAGGGAATGAAGGGCTGCTGATTGCATCTCTTCACCTGTCTGAGCTGTCAATCACAGCTCCGGTGTGGCAAGTCATCACTCATCCGACATGAGGGAGTCACAGTAGCTGTCTGGCTCAGTGTGTGTGTGTGTGTGTGTGTGTGTGTTGAAATGATCCATCTTCTGACAGCTACTTTTCCCGTCATTAAGCAAGACATCCCTCATTTAGGAGGAAAGACAGAGCGACGGAAAACAGAAGGGGCAGTGGGATGAAGCTCACCTCCGGCTGATGACGAAGGCGCTGATGAGGATGATGAGGAGGACGACGCTGCCGACCACAGACACCAGTAACACCGTGGAGTTGGCTCCGTCACCGATGATGGGGGCCGGGACTGAGGAGGAGGGAAGGAAAGAAAAGGGGGGAACGTCGGACAGTGACAAAGAGCAAAGTCAATATCGTTGCTCTCAATCAAATGAGCACAAATGAAAGAGCCAGTGTACATTATGTGTTTGTCAAAGCCATTGACCTCCCCCACTTCCTCTCCTGAGGCATCAGTCTACTACTTCCACACAAACACAGACGCAGTGTTTGTCCTTGTTGCCGATACCCCCCCAACACACACACAAAAACACACACACACACACACAGACACACACAGACACACACAGCCTGTAAATTCTACTATTTCACATGCTCCATTGAGAGACAATGACAGCCCATTAGACTGTGTGCTTGACCGTATCGTCAGCATGTGTCTATCTGCATTACAAAGGGAACACCTGGGCACACTGTGCCTCTGCTTAACCCTCTAGGAACCGGCCAGGAAGGATCGACATTATGTGTGATAATAATTACTAGAGGAGATCATATATGTTAGGTTTCCTTGATACAATACTGAAGTAATGAAAAGCAAAGAGTCTATAGTCTCTGTAACGTCTGATCGACTGGCAGGTCACTGGGGTTTGAGAGGCTAATTTAAAATTGTGACCAGAGTCCACCCACAAAGGTTAATTTAGGATGGCACTGAGCCTTACTGAGTAAAAATGGAATAATAATGTAAATAACTTTCAAAAGCCCAAATAAGATGAACCTTTGTTGGCACATGCGTTGAATGATGGAAGCTGCACATGTTGACAGTCCAGTGTTGAAGCACAATATATTTTGCCATTTTGATTATTTACTCTGAAAGAGACAAACAAACAGAAACAACAGAGCTGACGTGAAGCCTCTGGCTCTGGAACAGAAGCCGAACTTACCAGAGTTGGTCATGTACTCAAACGGGCCACTGAATTCCCCGTAGCCTGCTGCTGTGCGAGCGCGGACATGAAACACGTAGGAGGTGAGCGGGGTGAGCCCCTTGATTTCAGCATTCCTTGATGCGGTTTTTATGATTCGGTAGCTTCTTTCATTCTGGTCCTGAAGGAGACGGGTAATGTTGAAACAAAGAAAGAGAAACAGTCAGTTATTGTTTTCTTGCCGCCTACTGAAACGTACATTATAGCAGAGACTATTTCATCAGTGGAGACTGCACCTCCCATGGGACCCCTCACCTTCTCATAGTACTTGACTTCATACTCCAAGATGACCCCGTTGGCTCTGTCCGGTGGCTGCCAGGCAAGTGAGATGGTGTGTCTTGTTATATCCTTCGCCTGGATAGACGTCACCGGAGAGGGAGCTGGTGAGATGATCAAGGACGAGAAAAAGAAGAGAAAACCATTTTAGTTCAGTAGTTTCTCCCAATCCTCATGTTGTTTTCAGCCTCGGAGACACCAAGTCTGTTTTGTGTTGTTCTCCTAAACCGCCCCCACCTCCCCCTGCCCCCACTTGCTCCTGCTGAGAAACTCAAACAGTGGGCCAGGCCACAAGGCAATCATTTCCATTTGTCTTTGAACTTGGCTTCCATTCAAAGGCTGAGACGTTACAGAGCTGTATAGGCCACACGGCTCAACTGCCAAAGCTGGAGTGTATGGCAATAATCAATTTCTGAACTAATGGTTGGCATCCATAAAACTGATCCAATTTCCTCTCGGCTGAAGCTGGCGGGTCAGCCGCCTTTTCTACAAGCTGACAAAATAATGTCTAACTTCATTTTCCCCAGATCCCAGGTCACCCTGGGAAACCTTACATTACTATAAAGTCTGCATTAGAAAGCTTGAAATGAGATCAACGCCTTTACTTTTTTCTTTCTTTTTGTCTTCAAGAGTGCAAATCAATTGGTTTTCATTAAAGCTCCAGTGAGCGATCTTATCTCAAGCCCTTCCTGCTGCAGCTGATAATGAGGCCATATTTCAAGCAGCCGCAGTATCTGTGTTCAGACGCCTTTAACATGTGAAGGTTAAAGTACAGATAATGGCGTACACTGCTCCCCTCCCTTCAGCCAGTCTCCACAGCACAAATCAAACCTCTATCTTCAGGGAGTCTGACAACACTAAAATTGGGTCATCCACACTCTCAGTGCCACAGAGAGAAATCCATAGGTGTAAGACCAATAGTGTTGTAAACAGAGAAACACTCATGTACAGATTGAGTTTTCAGCAGACAGCAAGATATATGGGTCGGGTGGAGCTGTAGACGAAGGAACAAAAGGTTACGTGGATGAACTCAGAAGACCTAAGGAACATTCTTTTTTCTATTTGTCTTCGAGGGCAGATTCTTTGGTTCTCATTGGAGCTTTAATGAAAAGGAGGTTCTAGCTTTGTCTAGCAAGTTTCCGAAACCTAAACCTTCTCTTACATTCACTCAAGTACCTTCAACAATCGCACACATCAATACTTCACTTTGCCAGAACAAAGTCCTGAATCCTTGACCTGTGTAACCTTACTCGTTCCAGACCATCTGCCTTTTAAAAAATTACAGTGGGATGATTAATGAGGGCTGCGTGGTCCACCGATTATGATTGTATTATCTATGACATTATATACATTCTCATCACTTTGACTGGGGGCTCAAGGGAGCCTAGCCTTCAAGCTAATGCTAACAAAATCCAGCTTTTAGAGAGGGATTGAGTTCAAACGGGGCTGGAATATAAGCAGCAGTGGATTGAGTTTCAGTGGGGTGAAGACGAGGCAGGAGGAGGGCAAAGGGTTTCTGACTAGTGGGGGTTGAGATGGATCGCAGACATCTCTGGGTAAATAGATCAACCCAAGGTTGTGTCATCCTGATGGCCTAATGTGTTGCGTCTCTGTTAAACAATTAGATGGCAGCCATTTGTTTCCCTCCGATCAATCTTCCCCAGCAGTGGGAGCCAATTTGACGGCCCTCCTGGGGCTGACCAAGGCCGCTTCAGCTCAGGAAGAAAACCCCTGAGGGGTCTCAGACCTTCATTCCCCCAAGGTAACACACACATTCATCTTTCCTCCAAAGATGACAGATATGGCTTTTTAATCATGTTCTCCTCCTCTTGTTGCATTTTTATTTTTCCCTCGACTAATGTGAGGATAAATATGAGCAATGTTCTGAGTGGCCCCTCCTGAGGTCCAATACATGAGACAATGGGCCAAACACAAAATAAGTGATTAGTGACTGGTTGAAGATATACACATCTGAAACTACGTGCACAGACAATGCAAGGACCGTACCTGACAAGTGTACTGTTTAACATGGGGCTGCTGGGGCGGACCCTGCTGGATCCTCTATAGATGAATTTAAAAATGTGGGGCAGACACGTAATTTTTTACTGCCTCATGAAAGCGTGGGTTAAAAACGCTGGTGGAATAATAAGTGTTAGATGCAATGAATATTCAGATCTCATTTCAGAATTGCGTGCTCCAAAAAAACTCTTTCACAGCCTGCGACACTTGTACACACACACACACACACACACACACACACACACACACACACAGAGCAACACAAAGGACCTCATTACACAAGCAGAAAGATAGAAATTCACAGAGAAAAATACCTAGGCCCATTATCTCACACAGACAGCGGACGGCTCAATCACAGCACCTATGCAGACATTATGACGAGTAAAATCTGGCACATGGAGCTCAGGGCTGGGTCAGTTTGGAAAAAAAAAAAAAAATCAGTGGAAGTTTTGTGGAGACGTCTGTGAGGTTTCTTTGTGCACAGAAAACACAGCACGCTGAGCGAGCGAGTTTGTCTTTGCAAACATGTTCGTCACAAAGTGTTTGTGCTGCAAAGAGCAGCTGTGGTCAGTCGCAGGAATATGTGGTCAACTACAGTTTGACATGAAAGAAGACATGGAAGAGCCCGCACATATTTGCCAGATTGGATTTACGGCCGCCGAGGAAAAACAGCCGAGAAGGGAGCCATTTTTCTGGGTGTCAGGAAAATGGCTGCTGCGTACAAGATCCCACCACCCCACAGCCCACGTTTAAAGATTGCTTCCATTTCCCCAAACACATTTCCACATGTGCATCTGTCCGGATTGCCAAAGAGATGGAAACTCACACACGTGCCCACACACACACACACACACACACACACACACACACACACACACACACACACACACGTGCACTAATTCACTTTTAGTCACCTACGCCTGCCAAGAATTTTGTATCAAGACATAGACACCTATTTGTCTGACTCTGTTTCCCTCTGTCACACACACACACACACACACACACACACACGATCCCATAAAGGGAGAAAAACATCCATTTACAGCCAGGGGTCAGTTCAAAGCTGGGACATCTGCCCTCTCTCACTCTTCCCATGCAGCCCGAGTGAAACTACATCTGATTTACAACAGTGAATTGTTCACGGTGAGGCACGAAATCTGACCTCATCATGCACACACACACACACACACACACACAGTTACAGATGCATTAAACAATATGCTTGTCGTATTATTTGTCTGCCAACATATTACTACCATAATCCATTTTCATCTCATGCAAAAACATATAAGCGCTGCTCCCTTCCAACCGACCCACCTCAGCTCTTCTTCTCCAGCTGAAATTTGAACTTTCATGGAAAGGGGGTGGCGAAGCTGTGTTCTCCTCAGCACTTATAAATCCTAATGAAATCTATCATAATAAATGTGGAATCCAGAGTGTCTCGATGAGGAGGCAACGCAGAGAGGGACAGCCACAGATGACTGGCTGGATTACCAGCGGCTGAAACCAGAGCTTCCAAAGCCCCTACTGAGCATTAGCAGGAAGAAGTCCAATCAGTCTGGAGCTATTCTCTTTTACACACACACACACACACACACACGCATTAGAACAGATATGCCAACATGAAGACACATAGAGGACATTGTTCGAGAGGCAAATGTAGATCATCTCCATCCACGAGAATATAAACAATACAGTCAGTTCGCATATGGTCAAACACACACACACACACACACACACACACACACACATATATACAAATACAAATACTAATACACAAATAACAGCTCTTCCAGGTACAAGCATAACAAGTCCTGGGAAAAAATATGCAACAGTGACAAGCCAAAGACGACATCATCTTTACCGTCCAACCTGAAGTCAGCACATTAGCCTCGAGCCACCTCAGGGACATCACTGTGTGTTTTACTATGTGTTTGGATGAATCCATGTCTGAGAGTCTGCACTTTGGCGTTTTTGCACAATTGCGCATCAGTGTCACCATTCTGACATGCTACTACGAGTCTCAGCCTGGACTCAAGGGCGTGCTCCATTACAGCTCCCACACATGACTGTCTGGCAGGACTCGCAGCTCTCCCACAGGCAGCACATCCATTCATCTCTATCTTACTGACCCCAGCTCATAAATTAAGCCACTGTGTCCTTAAATTGCCAGTTCAAGCCCTTTTCAAGATATTCGCTTTTCCCAGGAATGGAAATTAGCCATAAAAAAAGGCACAAAAAGGCACTTAGCTTGCCACCCAAGAGCAGAGCAGTAAAGAAGGCCAGGTAATGATCAGCTATGAGCGGAGGAGAAACGGGAGGGATGAAGAGAAAGGGACAGGGTCATAAAATCCATTTGCACAACAACCAGTTACAAAATGGCTAAATGACAAAACAACAGGAGGTTCTGAACGCACCCGTAGGCTAGAGGGCTCTTCTCCAGCTCTAGAGAGGCTGCATTCATGCGTGTATTCTACTAGAATAATTACACACACACACACACGATCCAGCATTTGTACAGAAGCCTCCACAGATCAATAAACTGATCTAATTCATTAGCTTGGGAGCTAAATATAGCACATTGCCGCTATCTTCAGCCTGAGCTCCTCAAGCCTAATTATGCAAAACTCAAGTGAAATATTGCAGAAAATGATTTCCCACTGCAGAGAATCTGTCATCCTCCTCAGTACTCAGCCAGACCCTGCCCAAATTATTCACAGCTCTAATAAACATGTTGTCACATGCACATTGTCCCCAAAAAGAACTTAAAGCCCTCGGTGTAAAAAACGTGGGCTCTGCATCACATATCAGCCTGCACACACTATGACAAACCTGCATTTGCTCACAGAGACATGACGATAAACAAACCAATGGAAGACGTTTCCTAATTTCAGAAAATAACTGAAGTTGATTTTTATTTTATTAACACATTTAAACTTTGGCCACTAACCAAAGAAAAACTAGAAAAAATGACATTTTTTATATTATGAACGTATAAAATTAGACTTTACTCAGTTAAATTCACTGCTAGACCAAAAATCAAAAGGTCCCCTCAGAGGTTTTGGACATACTATGAAAACTTTCCTCACAACATGTAGAAATCAGTGATGCTCAGCTTTTAAATCAACGTGTGTCCATAAGAGAATAGAAGCGTGAACGAAGATCTACGTTTGCACTTCAGTACAAAGATGTCCATCTTGTCACATGACCTGTTTCCTTTAATTCAATAAACACCCACATTTTCTCCCACTGGTTCACTCAAACCCTGTCTGAGTTCTGCCTTACCGGCCTGGTTGGTGGTGACGGTCACAGACACGGCCTGTTCTGGCCCGGGGCTCTGAGGTGAGACACCATTCACTGCCCACACCTCGAAGGTGTAGTTGGTGTGAGCCTGCAGTTCATTGATGGACACTCGCGTTCCCTTCAGGCTCAGCTGCTGGGGGCTGAAGTGGATGCCGTTACCACAGGGTTGACAGCGCCGGCCGTCGGGCCCACAGCGCTTACACACCACATTGTACGTCAAGTCTTGGCGTCCTCCCGAGCTCCGAGGAGGGCTCCACTCCAGGTTCACGGATGTCTCGTTCACATTGGAGATGAGGTGGACAGGCGCGGACGGAGGACCTGCAGAGGAGAGAAAAAGAACTGAAGTCATTACCTGTCGGGGTTAGAAGTCAAATGCTAAGCAGAATTACATTTCTCATCGTTACCACTGAGAAACTGAGTCGAGGAGAAGAAGACGGTTATTTCTGTGATCAAATGGAAAACTTAAAAATAAGCTTTCGGTGAAGTCTCTATTGGCTTTGGCAGCAGGTTCTCTCTATGCATACATAACAAATATGTAAATACGTAATTGTCTGGGTTGTCCCTTTATTGGGAACTGAGGCTTCTTGAATTTCCTTTTAATGTCTTGTCCGTGTCAGCGAGGGAGGATCCAGTATCACCTCAGTCAATTCAGCATGTTAACTGAAATCCAATATGCCAGCAGATTTCCTTCCCATTCATATGTCAAACCAGCTAGAGCTGCTAACAGCAATAACTCAGTGACTTCACACAAACTTTGCTTTATGTTCCTGCTTTGATGTCAAATCTACATGCTATATTTCTATAATAGAGCGGCTCCACAGATGTGACACAAACTCCCCTGCTCATCAATACCAATTTACATGTCAGCTCTATTGTAATTAATATGTTTTTGTGTATTGCTTTCAAACGTAAGTGGCAGTAATTGACTTAACTCGCTCTCCCTCTCCCCTTGTCTGTTTTCCCAGCCTCGCGTGCGCTCCCTATGACTAATGAAGCGCACGCGAGGCGGCTGGGGGATCGATGCAGGGTGAAATATGAAAGCTGGTCAGTCCACAGACGAATCATTTCACAACGGAAATTAATTATCGGTGTTATTTTTGGAGGAGTGGAGTGGCGATGAGTGATTTCACAGAGACATGGAGAGCAGCAGAGGGGACAACGTGTAGGAGTGTGTGCACGTGGTCGCCCGAGGAGGAATAAATCTGTGTTTGTGCATGAGTGTTGCCATAACAATAAAGACGTGTATGTACAGTTTTACCCGTGAAACGTGGATTCAAGATGCCCTTATGTGTATGGAATGGATTTGCATAGTATTCCAGCATTCATCTGGCAGATAGTGGAAAATGAGCAAAGACTGAGAGGAAGGAGATGGAGAAGGACAAATGAAAAAGACGAATACTGTCTGTTCAACCAGGAAGCAGAATGACACAGATTAGAGCAGGGTTGGATGGATGGAGACGGGGAACAGAACTGGGTTGTAGTGGGTGAGGTCTCTCTAACTCAGAATGAGCCAATGGGTCGATAACAGTGAACACAAGCGAACTGATGCTAATATATAATATATAACATCCGGATTCTCCCACCAGCTGCAGCCTTCGATGAAAACTTATTAATAAATTCTTGTTAGAAATTATGATAAAGACTCGCTCTCCCCCTTTTCCTCCCTCTCTTTCACCTCATTCCCACCATCCACTTTTTAGACAATGGGGACAAATTACAGATGGGGTTTCTAAATTAAGGTGCCTACACCCAAAGTCATTATAATAGTGCCTTTGTCAGTGCGCTATGCCCAACTATAAACTCTGCTCCCTGTCTCACTCAACTGTGTGTGACTTTATTGCTGCATTACATGAGAGAATCAGCACCATTCGTGTGTCTTACTGTCCAAATTTGAGTTTAAGATTTTTATTCCAGGCAAGTTGTTTTTACTTTTTATGCTTTAAGTAAGTGTGTATTTCTAAAGCTGCAGAACTATTTAATGAGTAATAGCCTCACAAATATATTAACACATGAGTGTGTGTGTGTGTGTGTGTGTGTATAATCAGATTATTTTGCTTGTTGCTATGACAAGAGTTGCAACACTGCTATAAAACTTTATGATTGTATAATTTTTTAACATATTACGCCACATGTCAATATTCCTCCCTGCACCACACACACACACACACAAAGACAATCTACCTTTGGCTGTACCTGTCGCTCTCCCAGAATGCACTGGTGGGAGCAAGGGAGCGTGGGAGAGCCGTCGGCTGTGACTGACACCCGGTAATTAATCCTCGGAGAGAGAGCGGAGGAGGGAGACAGGAGCATAATGCTCCCACAACCTTTTTACAACGTTAGCACAACATGGCCTCCTTACAAGTGGAATCCAGGGGAGAAAGTTTGTCCTAAAGAAAGTTGGTGATTTTTCTTTCCCTCGTCTCCTTTTCCACTCATTTATGGCCTTGCAATTTGCTTGGAGCCTTTTTTCTTTTCTGTCTTTCCACCTCCTTTAATCTGTCTCATTTTTACTCCACTCCCTTTCTCCATCTGTCCTCTCTGCACACTCTCACTCTCTCCTTTCATCCTTCTCTCTTTCTGTCTCGTTCTATCAGTAATTGTTAGCCAAGTGTTGCGCAGGACCCCGGCAGAGAGCGGCTAAATTGGCTGGAGCATCGACCCCACTATTACCAGCCGGCTGGGATTCATTCAATGCCCCCTTGAGTCCTCCCAGCTCTGCGATCATTCCTTGCTCTGTGCCTCCCTCTTCCCCTACCAAACCACGACTATGAAAACTGGGGAAAATCTGAGAAACACATCAAGAGCCAACAGAAACCCCAAAATGGAGAACAACCCCTCCTTATAACCCGAACGCAGCAGAATAACCAGCTCCCACGGGTGTCTGTCCCTGGTCCTCATTACTGCTCTGCAATGTCCACTATGTGTATTTACACTCACCTACCGTTAGCCATGTGTATTTCTGATTTAGCCCTGAAAATATTTTAATGTTGCATAATAAACTGTTTGCTTCTGAAAACTGGAGAGTTGCTTCTTATAAATTTCTCCAAATATTTTAAGTGCTGTACTCGTTACAGACATCTGCCTACGAACCATGTGAACCACATGGTAAAAGTTCAAACACTTTCTGCTGTTTTTAAAAGCAAATCTGCAAAAGCACTTTACAATGAAAAACACAATTAATGACAACAAAGGTAGGCTAAAAAAGACACCAAGAACAATGAAAGCAGGAAGCCAGGAAGACAGGCAACATAAAAATAAACCAAAAAGTGGTGAAAAAGATTTTCACAGCAATGAAAATGTCCAAAAATCTGTTTTTAAGAAGTGATAGAAGTTATTTATCGTGCCAAGTTCCTCAGGCAGGTTGATCCAAAGTGTGGGAGGCAAATGACTGGACTGGTTCTTGCTTCTAATCTAGAAAGCAAGTGTTTTGCTCAAATGAAGCCCACATTAAACTCACAGCAAAAGAGCAACTGCTGCAAATGGGCAAAGAGCACAAGACAAGAAAGGTGCTAACAGACAAACCGAGTAACCTCCACAACGAAAGAAATACAACTTCCAGTTTTAATCACCATCCTGCATAGCTGGACCCAGAACCAAGGGAAGGCAAAAACATTTTCAATTACCCATAAACACACAGGCATGCACCCCAATTACCAGAGATAGCGACTCTTCCCCAGCCTGACCTTCAGCAAAGCAAACTGGGAAATGACTTTTAAGAGGATTTTTTTGTGTTTATGACTCACGGTGGGTTTTCAGCGAACGGGAGAGCAAAGACAAAATGTGGATGAGGACGGATGCATGAGTGACAGCTGTAATTACAGAGCTGTAACGTGGGTGAGAAGTAAAAAAAAAAAAAAAAAAAAAAAAAAAAAAATCACAAGGCAAGAAAACAGCAGATGACAGACAGGGTGAGAGTTCAAAGCTCAAATGTTGACCGGCTGACGAGATGGGGCAAAGGTCAGTGAAAAAGCCTGGCTAATGCTGAGTTCCTAAACCGGGGACTTAGGAATCTAGTAGTTATGGCATGCAGGGTCCTATAAAATCAACCAAGTAATGAGCTTTGACAGCTGTTGCTTGCAGCAGCCATGCTCACATGCCATTCTGACTAACAGGACAATGGGGATGAGCTCCAGAGTATTAGCTCAATATATTATGATGGGACTGTAAGAGCAGCAGCATATGATTCAGGACTTAGCCTCATGCTTTTATTTAAACCAAGAAACTCTTGGTATCAGTGGAAATTTTATTAAAGAACAAACAAAACTAAAATCCAGAGTCAGATCAGTGGGAAATATCACTCGCATCAGGATAAGATCTATTGAATATATCGGATCATAACATCCAATGGAAAGTATTTTTACACCTACACATTTGATACTTAAAAAAAAAAAAACAGGTTATAATAATTTGTCAAGCTAATCGACTGATCATTGCTGCTCTATTTTCACACAGAGAAACCAGGACTTTAGTTGGACTTTGTGCAGACTTACTGTAAATACGCGAAGGCATCACGTCATGTAATGATCTCTCCCTGCAACCAGCCACTCCACTCCGGTACTTTCCCTGTCTGCAGTTTTTTGGGCATGCACATGTGCACGTGTAAAAAAGCTGATTAGAAACCTGGTTATCCATATACGTGGCAGAGAAATCAGTGTTCTCTCAGAGAAACCTGCCATGGGGGTTTAGGTTTCTCTGATGCCCAGTCCCAAACAGACAAAGCAGGTGTGACAGTTAAGCTGAGACAAAAAGAGAAAGCTGACTGTAACCTGCAGTAAAAGCTATTCCATTAACTTATGGGGCATTTTCATGTAAATAAATACTCAACATGCTACGTTCCATTGTTAGCCTATATGGCAGCTCCAGTGACAGTTGGAGTGTATTAACAAAAGCGTTTCTATTTGTTAGACATAAAGCCTAAGCAAACTTTGGTGTAATGACACTGGGGAAAGCAGTGCAAAAATTAAACCGTAGCCAAAATTCAATCAAGGGTTTTGCAGATTACACAGAGTGAGTCATATTCTTGGTCGTGAAAATATTCCACAATAGCACATTGTTTATGAACCTGCATAGGTTCCACAGAGCAGGGGAATAATTAGCAGCCCTTAAGTTTTGTTTCTGATTAGACAGTTGAGTGTTACAGCTTTGGCTGCTCATCTGATTCAATAAACTGTTTTGCTCGGTGATGAATCCACAGGAACTTCAGATCATTCGGGCCGAATGGCGAGCCAACTGTGAGTTAAGCAACTTAACAGATGCTTTGGTTGTTAAAATTGCTTTATGACCCATACCCACTCATGCACAAATGTCTGTCATATAAAAGTATGAATGCTGTTATTTTCCTGCGGAATGAGTGTAGGGCTTTGTGTGTTTTGTTGGTTTTTCTTTTTGTGCAGTGTGTATTTCTACCAGTACAAACTCCCAGTTTCTTGACTCAGAGAGGGACTGAGGTCTAAAAAAGGAAGAGGTATCATTAGGCAGCAAGATTGGTAACAATATTTGTTATCACAGTCACAGTGAGTCAGAGGCGAGGATTGGAAGAACCAGATTCACCAGGGGTTGACTCACACAGGCGGATGGAGAAAAGTGAAGACAAACTCCGAGAAATATAACACTGAACATCTTCAGCTCAATGCAGTTCCACTTTCTGGGCACCTTACCCTTTTCTCTATCAACATCTTCTTCATCCTCAGCGTACATCCCTTAGCTTTCCATCTGCCCCTGTTTATTCCACCTTTTTCATCGCCTCCCTGCATCATCGCTAACATTTTAACTGTAGTCGTCTTTCTTCATTGTTCTCACCCTTTTGCGGTCTCTCTGTGGAAGACTGAATCTGGGATGCAGCGGTTTATACCCTCATTAGTTTTCTGTCACCATGACTGATCACTAAGTACCACCTGGAATCAAAAGACACCTATTAAACCGGCAGCTGCCTGCTTTATGTGTGTGCAGAAAGGCTGTCTCTGTGTGTAAGGGGATAATCCACATTGACATTGTGTGTGAAAGAGACAGAATCCATGACCATGTTTAGGCGAAGGCAGTAGTTCTGTGTGTGTGAGGTGTGTGAGGGTGCATTTAGTATAGTGTTGCTAATACACTATAAAGCAGCACGCTCTGCACGAAAGATTAGGCTGTTGTCAAATCACTGTAATGCACAGCCTACTATTATTATTATTATTATTATTATTATTGCATGTCATGTGTAGTTTTGAGTGTACTTACGGGTACAGGGCATGGATGCTGGGTCGGTTTCAGAGCGGAAGTATCCCTTGTCACAAGCACAGGAGGTGGATCCTTCCCTCACAGAGTAGCTGTGGAGCGGGCACTTGGAACAGGAGCCATCGGTGGCCAGAGCGCGGTAGTAGCCAATCTTACAGGCTGGAAGATAACAAGGACATAGGAGAGGATTGGTTTGGTTAGATGTGAGGTACGTGTGCAACATCACACCTGATACACAAGTATGTCATGTAAAGGACGGGACGGTTCTAGAGAAAAGTGGTCCTGCAGGGCCTCACAGTGATAGCTAATAATAATAATAATAATAAGGTCCGCATGCAAACGTTCTCACAAATGATCGGCTAATGTGAAGTGTAATGTTTACTGTTTATTGTAAACGTCCTCATTTAGCGACCTTTGCTGCTACCAGTTGTTTATTCACATTAATCAAAGTTGTAGTTTTGCATCAGTGCAGGTACTAAATGAATTTAACTGTTGCAACGTTTCTTTTGGACAGAAAGTCGGGATTATCAAAGATATTAGAAGAAAATATTTACAGAAACAACCATGAATGTCTGTGAGTCTCAAGCTATTTTTTCTGGAATTAAGTGACTGAATGGCCTTTGCCACTCCTAATAAATATCATCCAAAAGACATTTTAATATCACCAATGAAGTTGATAAGTGCGACTGCCTAACATTTGGGCAATAAGATGCCAGAGCATTGGTCTTGACTTCAAACAGTTGTTCTCCAGTTTAATAGAAGAAAATATTGTGATCTTGCCAATTTTCCCCCAATTAGCAACAAGAAAACAAAAGATTATCCAGAGGCGTCTATGTCTCTCCCAAATCCTTCCTCTCTGTTTTTATCGTCCCTCTTTCTCCTGTTCCTCCTTTGTCAAAAACCAGTGTTCTATTATCAAAAACAACATAACGTAACTGAAGGGCGCTGTTTCCTCTGAGGAAAAGAGAATTTCAAATACCTGCCTGTTGTCTTTCTCACTAATTTAACCTATGCTCTATTGACAAGACTTGGAGCTGCAGTGAAACCAGAGCCGTTGGCATTTCAGACCATTTAACAAACAAATGCCACCACACTTGGCACACCAGTAGAGCTGTCACTCTCCCAAGGATGTTTTCATTCTGTGGGGCCACACACACACACACACACACACACACACACACCTAGTGAAATGTACACACCTCAGTCTGAAATTGTAACCTAAGTGACACCTTCCCAACTTTTGGCGACAGTGCTCGCCTTTCTTTTGAGCAACAGTTTGATCGGCAGGCTCGTGTTTCAAGGAGTTTCTCCCTCATCTATCCGTTCCTGTAATGGCCGGGGAAACTTAGCAGGGTTATATTTCACCCCCTGGGCGCTGAACCAGAAGAGGAGAACAAAAGAACAATTCTCTGAGAGGTGCAGCAGAGACAGTCGCAACACCGATTGGACCAAATAGCCTGTCAGTTAAAAAGGCTAACCTGAGCTTGGCAGAGCAGGGCAAACAGTATGAGGGTTGGTGGTTTAGGCTTTCAGAGAGTGGGTGGTGTGTGTGAATGTGTGTAAATGTGTGTGTGTCTGTTTTTTTATGAAGTAAAAAGACCCACTGGGGACAGATGGGTAAATTCATACCCAGTATAAATCAGATAATTACACACTTATAGTTGGCGAGGGCAAAGCGTTCCTCCCCTGCACACACATGTACACACACACACACACACACACACACACACACACACACACACACACACACACACACACAGAGTTGCTGTACATACACAGCTCAGATGGGAAATGTATGGGTTTTAATGTCACGGTCATAAATACATCAGGAGATGTTACATACAAAAGGCCAGTCACAAAAACAAAGTCCCACATGTGTTCACCACACCGCAAATCAAATTGGTGCCTATCCATATACTGTGCACCGCAGCGAGGAGGAAGTCTGTCCTCCAACAAAAACACACATTCCACCCAACATGCTCACACAAACAAACAGCAGAGGAAATCCACAAACCTACTAAAATACTGGGAAATCCCTCTCTTGGAGCCGTAATAAAGTTAGGCTTCTTTAGTCCACAGCAGTGGGATTAGCACTGCATGGCGTTAACCGAACCAGGCTAGCTGCTACCTGCTGAGCCATTCTTTGCCCATCCCCACTCAGTCAATCAGGGTTAAATCCCTGCAGCTTCAACCGCTAACGCTACGCTAAGGGCCTCTTTGATTGCAGCCTGCAGGGGTACGTGAAGCCTCCGTTTCTTTTCTTCACAGTTGCAATAAAAGAGGAGAGATTAGTCGGGAGGCACTTTATGTTATCTCTCTATCTTAAAGCAATCTTTCAACACCCAATCTCATCACTAGAGACAAAAGGACACTGAGATTTGTAGGTATTGTTGAAAAGGTTGAGGTCGCTTCAGGTGACAAAACACAAAACTGTCTTAAGGTTTATACATGTGCGCTGATCAGGAAAGTGTCCGAGTTGAGACTGGGGTCAACCAGTTGTTTGAGATGATGGTTCCTCGCTAAAAGCCGGGGGTAGAGTTAATTGAGTCCTGTGCCTCTTTAAAGAACGGGCCACGTCAAACTGTGCATGGTTGATGAGTTTCGACTCATCAATGATTAAGCCGTCCCAGGCTGAATTCAAAGTCCCCACAAGCTGTCCTAAAATTCCTTGCACATCTTCAAATCCCTGTTTGCCATAGACAAGCTGTGGCATCTTTCTCTGTGGTTTGAAACTCTGCATTTCAGAAACGGTGTTTGAAAATGTGATGTCAACATACGAGAGCTTGTTTATAGCAGCAACTGCCCCGCAGAAAGGAATAGTCAGGGGGGAAGAAAGGCCGATATCCAAGTAAAGCTGTGGAATTTGCTTCCTATTAGGAGTGAGCGTGTGTGTGTGTGTGTGTGAGGGAAGAGACCGCGGTAGTGGGTGGTCCAAGAGACCGTGGCATGGCTTCAGAGAGGAATCTCCCTTAAGACTCGCTGGATTTATCACTGTCCGGGGCAGCCGTGGCAAACCCACACTCAGACGCAAATACAGACACACATGAACACATGTATTTAGTTTTTATGGGGTCTGAGCTGAGAAGCCCTCATCATATCCTCTCATACAGCCCTCAAACATCTAACCCAATTTTTCCAAAGCATTTTTTTATAATACTGTCTCCCTTTTCGACCCTTTGCTCCAACGCTCCTGTATTATTTTTCTCACTTTCCTTCACCCTCTAGCTCTCCCACTCTCCCAGGTTTTCTCTCAGCAGGTCTCCTTTCAGACAGAGAGGGTTTGTCAGGTGCCAAATCCCTGAGCTGAGAGATCAAAGGCAGACAAAGAGACTGGTGACTTACTGTTCTATTCTGGAAAGGGAAAAAATGGAATCCCTCAAGGACTGGGACATCGCATTCTTCTTCCTTTCTCCCCTGGCAGCTCTTTCACTCATTCAATCCTCCTCTCTGGCTTTACTCTTTTTTCCCTTTTGTCAGACCTTCTCCCGCCCCATCCCCATCCCCATCCCCATCCCCATCCCCATCCCCGTTGTCTGTAAGCTAAAGTATGTTTGGAGCAAAGGGGGCAGAGAACGGTGGAGGGAGAGGGTTGTGAGAGTTAATGAGTAGTTTTGTCTGTAGGTTGGGGATCCTGCTGGCTGAATTGGTTGCACCACGTGAGGGGAGGGGAAAGCAGGAATTATGTTTAAGACAAAACCATCGACAGGCCATCTGCAAGAAAGAAGAGTGCACAAAAGCTAATGATACAATGATGGCTACCCACACACGAGTCAACTAATACCCAGCTAAGTTTTCCTCTGAGTGGCAACAGCCTACACACCAGGCTTTGAACAGTCATGGACGCTCCCTACACTGCTGCCAAATAAAACCACATCTACCCACACACCCACCCACTGCAGCCCACCTTGAGTGACCCGCATGCAAAGCCTGATAGGCAAGCTATTCTGCAGCCTACACAACAAAGCATCCTATACACTAGGGACTGAAAGCATGAGAGCAAACCTGTGCTACAATAGCCAACTAAAAGCCCCAGGAATATAACACCCAGCACACGGCACACAATAAGTAGGCCTGCCCAGGCAGAACAATTGCCTCTCTTGTAATGAAAACAAGAGAATTAAGTTCAAACTATGGCGCTTTACCTCTTTTCAAGGCTATGTTTCATCTTCTTTGGGTGATGAAAACTCAGTCACTCTTTTTAGTCATAACAGACAGCGAGCGTTCTTCAGAAGAGCAGTCAGAGGCGTCTTCACAAAGACACTCTTTCAAAAAATGATGCGATCGGCTTTCAGGACCTGAGGGCAAGGAGAGTCTCTCCTTCTCCTGCACCTTGAGGAGCCAGCGATCTCTATTCAAATGGCCTTTCTGCCATATCCCTCTGCCTTTGTATCTCTTCACTCTCTGTTTTTCTCTTTTCTCATTATTCAGATGAAGCTGCTGCCAAAGACAAACAGCTCCAAGTTTGTGGCTGTGGTTAAAACAACGTATATATTGTTTATTCCCACACGGACATGTATATGGACCATAAAAGACCATCCACATCACTACACCTGAGCCACTGGCATATCAGCAGGGATAACTAGCTGCTGACCGTTAGCATCTGTCACTGGAACAGCAGGAGAGTGGAGCAGGTTAACTCATTAATTCCGTCCTCGGGGGTTATTAATTACCTCCGGCCCTGACGGCGACACACAGCCACACGGCCAGCGAAACCCATCAGCGTGATGGATGAGGGACACACGGCCACCGAAACTGATCACCATGATTGATGACATACACTCGACACACATCTTGACCTTGACCCCCGGGGGGGAAAAGTCCCATACTTGTGGTAACATCTTTTAACATGCAAAACCAAAAAAGTCGAGTAGTGACATGTGGGTTGACATCCTTACCAGTGTTAATGAAGGATAAGAACAAAAGCCAGTGAGGCTAACGATGTTAATAACACACAGTCCACTCTTGCTGACAATCACTGCAGCTTTGCTGATGGAGGCCAGTGCCAGGGGGTCCGGGATTTGCCAGCAGGTTGTCTGTCAAATGCTGGATGATTTATAACTGTATTTTCTGCAGTACCACCCAAGACGCTGTCCAAATTAAAATATCTGTAACTTACACACATAGGCGCCAGCCAAAGAACTAGACGAGCAAAACGTTGTAAAAATTAAATTTAAAACAAAAGTAAACCCTGAAAGGAAAAAAAAAAAGATAATAATATAAAGATTATATCCTTCAGAATACAACCTACTTTTCTTTGTGCTGATTTGTCATTTGGATCCAAAGTCAACGCCTGCAACCTGAACTGGCACTATTTCACGTGTTCACAACCTACACATTTGTCATGTAAAAAACCTTTCTGAACCATAGCAAGAGGTTCTGCCATTTCCTGCTCCAGTACAGAGCGTGTTTGTTAAAAGCACACTGTGGTGCCACCTATATTGTTACTGTTTGAATTGCATAACTGAAAAAATTGAAATATTGTTCTGCGGCCTTCCTGCAGACCATGGTCTCTGCGTTCTTACTGACACGTAGGCCTCAACTTCCTCCCTAATTTCTCGATCCCAGCCTTAACAAAGAATATTAGTAGAATGGTTATATCACAAAAATCTGAGGTGTTCCACCCAGCCACTTGGACAAATACCACACCTAAAAATTAGAGCCAGAATAATGAATGTAAGACAAAAAGACACAAAACGAACAGCTAAAGTGAAACACATGCAAAAGGAGGTTAAAAAGGACAGAGAAAGCCGAGAGATGCGCGGTAGGGAAAGAGGTACAGGCAGGAAACAGATCCATCTTTAGTGAAACACTATTTGACTTGGCTACCTTTGGTGGGGGCCACTCAGATTCCACCTCTGCGCCGATGCCAGGTCTGTAAAAATGGCACTAACCAAACTTGGGCAAAGCTCCAACGCACTAAAGCCCTTTTGCAACCCAAGATTCACAAAGCAGGTGGGTAATGGGCTATAATTCAAGGCAAACAAGACAGAGACACACATAAACAGAGGCTTACAAACCTCTTCACACCTGCACACTCTCAGGTATGCACACAAAGCCCTTCACAGGCACTCTGGACTACACAGACACACTTTGTAATACCATGCAATCATACACAAAGACACACACACATCAACCCAATAGGCTTTGTGTCTGGGGACAGGAGTGCAGCAGGGAGGACGTAAGGTAAATAAACTCAGTCAAGGTATTGTCTTGGTTCAGTTTCCCCAGGCTCTCCAGGGGCTTCAGACTCATGTTGGGTGTGTGTGTCTCCATGGGTGTGTGTGTGAGTAAGCTGCGACTCTAGCACATTTACCTGATATTGTTTACAACTGCATTTCAATTTGATTATTTGACAAAATAAAGATTTGGAAAGTGGGGGCACATGCTAATGTGCGAGGGAACACGTGGGCACAAACTGAACAATGCGGAGAGCGAACTATTCTACTTGTGGCGAGTTGGACAGAATGGGGCAGGAAAAGGGAGGATGTGTGAGAACACACAAATACACACTAAGAATAGGTGAAGAGGAAAAGGAAGAGATAAGGAAGCTGTCTCAGTGGGGCCTCATATGCAATTCTGTAAACAAATGCAACCCACGTGTCAAACTGCAGCACAAATACATAACAAATCACTTCAATCGCCCACAATGCAACACACACAATGGACAGTTCTGTGAACATAACCTAAGCTAATTGCACTTTTATTCATTCTTGCACACTATATGCCATAGACATTTGAGAGCTGGGCCATAAGTCAGCGCCACTTGAATATCACGAAACTGGATTTATTTTTATTTGGGATTTGGTTTTTCCAGTGTAGAGATATTCAGTGTATTAAATGCTGCATCATAACAAGAGAGAAAAGTTATGGGTTTGACTGTTTTAGTTCAGTGAAATGAAAATAGTCTCATTCTACTTACTTGATCACGAAGATCACATTACAAATGAAAAACTAAGCAGAGCTCCATGTAATAAATTTAATATCGCCCATGGTTTTCTATGCACTTTCTCATCTAACACAGATTCTGCATTAATGGATTTAAAGCATGTTACATCGTTCTTTACAAATGAGACACATGAGAGTAAATAGTTCAATAAAACAAATTAATTGAATATGAATGATTACACCAGTACAAATCAAATATATCACAATGTCATGTAACCTCAAAGGACCAATATTACACCAACTAAAGAGAGAACTAAAGATTTTTATAGTTTAATAATTTGTTGATTATTGTTTTAATTAATTGATTTTTTTTTTTTCTAAATAAAATGGTGGAAAATTCTCATCACAATTCTTGAATGCTCAGTGTAAATTGCTTGTTTTATTGAAACCTACAGCTTGGGGTTTTTAATGGACAAACAATCCAAAATAAATTATTTTCCATTTCATTAGAAACAAAAGCTTCGTTTAATTATTAGTTATTGCAAAGGAAAAAGGGATCTGACCCAATACTCCACTTGAACATTTATTATGTGGCCACTTGATCAAATGGGATGCAGGACAAATAAAATACAATACGTGAGTTTAGGAGGCTCTAATCAAACCACTGTAGTAAATCAGATTGAAAAACATACAGTTCGTTGGATCAGCATGAACACACATCTGTCAACACTTAAGGGTGCAGAAACACACACACAAAACTTTAATTACCTAGTTGTCTGCGGTCTTAGGGGCAAGTTCAACATAAACTTTGTTGGATTTTTCGAAGCGGCCCGGTGTGCTACGAGGAGGGGTTAGAGAGGGTTGACTTGCGGGTGAAAAGGAATATTTTTAGGTTGTTTGTTTAGCTAATCTACTTGTAGCTCCCAGACGACAGTCTGTCTGGGGCCTCACGACACCTTCTATTGTGCATGTGTGTGTGCATGAGGGTGTGTGTCCTTGAGAACCACTGTGACTTTGCATTGTGTGTGTCTACATGAAGTTATATGCATCCTTTGTGTGTGTGTGTGTGTGTGTGTGTGTGTGTGTGTGTGTGTCCGCTCAGTCAGGGTACATACAAACTTTCCTGGGTCACTAGCTCTTCAACAGCTCATGTCAACCCAGTGACGGTCGGCTGGTCTCCACTGTGGCTGTCACTGCTTTAACCTCTGACCTCGCTCACCTCAGGCCACTTTCTCCTCTCACAGCGATACCCCCTTCAACTTAAAACTGTCAGCTCACGTTCGCATGGTATGGCCTGGCATGATTCGTGCGTGCATCCACAAAATTATTTAGCTGTGCGCACGTGACTGGTTGAGCCTGGGTGTGGGCTGTGTAACAGGAGCCTGGGCTTAATTCGTGCTGCTTAGAGACAGATACTCTGCTAATGTGGTTTAGCCTTTAGCGGTGAAGCGAGGACAGACCCAGGCAGGTTGACGACGGGAAGAGGGAGACAAAAGGCTGTGAGATTGAAGTGCACAGTGGGCTTTGAAGCGAGTGCGTGGGCACCACTGGAAAAGAGCCAGAATCAAGTTTCTAAGTTACGTTTTGTGTTTCTTGGACTACCGAGCCTCTTTCACTCCAAGTATGTGTACTGTTCACTTCCTGCCTTTTTTGTTATCTCTCCTTATCTTTATGGTTTCTTTCACCACTTCGGGTGATGCTCCATACTTGGCAGCTCTGACTGCGATTCGAGCGGCACTGATGCTCTGCAGTGCTGCCAAAAATGTGTCCACGACTTCTTTTATTCTCTTCTTTTTCGCTGCCAATCTCTACACACCAAACACAAAGCACTTATATTGAACCAAACCGTGGTCCAAAAAACAGACTGTGCCTCTATTGTCTCCACTACTATCTCATTTGATTTGCTTTAAAATTAGATTCTGTAAAATATCCATTACTCCGATGAAAACGGGTCAAATGTGTTGAACATGCTCTACGACCACATCTGTTGGAGGTTGTGACACAACCGCACTAGGCTTGTTTAAAGAGTGATCACCGTCTGTACCCATAACCCCCCAACTTCACCTTTCACATCACCAGCCATTTATCAAGGCTGTTAGACAGGAGTCAATTCATCTTTCTCTCTCTTTACTTTCTTATCCACACGTTTGTCTGTCACACACATTTATACTTGGATATGCTCATGCCTCCTTTTCTTCTCAGTCTCCCTCCTCCTCTTTCTTCTTGTCACATTCCTCCATGGTCTGAACCTTCAAGGGATTTTGTCTCTTTTTTCTTACTCCCCTTCCAACAGTATTTGACAGCCCGCTGTGGATCAGGAAGGATCAAGGTTTCTAATCCCAGAGAAGTACCCTAGCGTGGACACACCTCTGCCTTGGGCTGAGATCTGCAGCTTCGGACCGCCCGGTGCTGCGAAGCCTCCACATCCACAAATTACATTTCAGCTCATCACAGGTTTTCCCCTTACAGGCAACCCCACGGTGTGTCTGACACAGAAGCATGGCATTGTGCATACACATGTAGTAGCAGCAGCAAGAAATCATCCACCTGATCTCAAACTTCTGGACTAAAACCAGGGACAGCTACAAGAATAGGCACTAAGTGATTCCTTCATGCCCGTTTCAGTTTTACTTTAAAAGCATATTTTAACATTTGGGGAAAGCTCTGCCTCTGCTGAGAACATCAATATCACACTAAGCCTAATATGAAGTTACAGCTATCACCCAATTAGCAGGAAACAGCGATCTAGCAGTGTCCAGCTGCTTAAAAAAAGCCCTCAGGCTCCATAGCTCACTGTTCAACACAGCATCTCTTAGTCCGGTGTAGTGACTTCCAGGAGTAACATAAAACAACAGGTAGACAAACATAATAGCCTACATGACCCTTAGCACAGAAACGCCTTGATAATTGAACGCTACTCTTTCACTCTGGCATTGGGGACAGGTCGAAATAATCTTCCCATGAGCCTCAGTTGTTGCTGCTACAAAGAAGATGGCAGAGCAGTTTCATTGTTCAGCTGGATGCAATCGGACTGTGACGTAGGTGCAGAGATCATTAAAAATGGATGAAGAAACTAAAAGTGAACTGGTTTAAACTGCTGACCATATTTTCAGGTTTCTACAAAAACCAAAGGTCCAGCTCACTGTCAGCTGCACATGAATCATGTTTTTATATACACAGGCTTCTACTTTCAACATTATTAACAACCCAGTTTTCCTCTAATGCAGTTGTTCGCTTGTGGAGTTTTATGTCCATCCAAGCCTTGGAAATGTTCCAAACTCATGTTTGTTTATGTAGATAATGAATGAGACTTTATTTCCACAACCCTGGGTGCCCAGAATCCCACTGCAGCTCTACTGCAGCGACAGATGTTGTCCAGAACAGCCTATATGTAGTTTCTCCTCCATCTCCTTCTTCTTCTTTCATAAAGGTTCACACTAAGTGTGTGTTTTTTCAGGGAGAAAGAGCCAGTGTGTCATTTCCTCCAGCACCATGATTACAAAGGGGGATCTCAGCTCATTAAAATGGGCACTGCGTCCAGTCTCAGGGCCCATCAGATTACAGAGCAGCCCTTTATTGCAAGGGTTTTTGTCATAACCCCTAACTGATTGCCACGGAGCAGCCTTTGATTTGGCCACTGAACTCTGCACCCCAAGAGAAAAGGATGACAACGAAAGAGAAGAAAAGACCACCTACTATTACCCCGGCAGGATGGAGAGAGCTTAAGATAGAAATCAGCAGGAGGAAGATAGAGGGAGAAATAAAACATTTTCAAGGTGTTTGCAATCAGCCTCCCATTGTCAGACACCGAGGGAGAGTTGGCCGTCCATCTGAAGAGCTGCTCCGGCTGCTTTGTCTCTGGGCTCAGATCGCACGACCAGATTAGGACATTAATAGAAGTTTATGATACAGCATGTGACGCGCCTGGTGCGACAGATGCACAGAATAAATGTAGGACAGATAATGGTTCAGACACACACACAATCACTCTGTCTCTCAACACACACACAGTCTTGGCGATCAGTAACACATTGCACCAGATCAAAGGGATTTCCGTGCAATGGTGAACCGATGGATGAAGTGTAGAAAAAGCTTCGTTGCCAGACTGGAACTAAATCTCTTTCCACTTCACTTGTCCCCATGGTTCTGTCTCTTCTTCTCACTCTCCCTTCCTGCCTCTTCATTTCCCATCTCCACCACTCTTCATGGCAAAAGAGCCTGTTTTGCCTCTTTCAGCATAAAGAAGGTGGCAGAGGCCCACTTTCTTTCTCCTAACCCCTCTCTGTGAAACAGTCCACCCATGCCCACTTGATCGCTGTCCACTTCTCTCTCACTATCCGTCTTTCTCTGCCTATACATCCGTCCATCTCCCTTTAGAAACCCTGCCTCTTCTCTCCGTCCGTCCGCTCAAGGAGAAAACCGGTTTGGAGAAAGGGAGGAAGAAAATTTTAAAGTGAGCACAGAGAGAAACAGGGGCAAGAGAGCAAGAGGGAGAGTGTGCAGGAGTGCAGGAGAAAATCGAGGGAGTAGAAGGGAAACAGTGAAAGGAAAGAGGGAGCAGTAGGGATGGGGCCTTAAAGGACTGAGGCTGGGCTGGTAGAGAGCCGGGGTATTGATTCAGGGCCTTTTGACATGCTAATTCACTTGGTGACTGCTTTAATCGCTCGCTCTTCCCATCGCAGGCTTCAAAGACAGGATGCTTTTCAAAAAGAGGAGAGAGAGGAGAGGAGAGGAGGAGGAGGGGAGAGGAGAGGAGAGGGAGAGGAGGAGGAAGAGGAGGAGAGGAGATGGGAGGAGGAGGAAGAGGAGAGGGAGAGGAGGGAGAGGAGGAGAGGAGAGGAGGGGAGAGGAGGAGAGGAGAGGAGAGGGGAGGAGAGGAGAGGAGAGAGGAGGAGGAGGAAAAGGAGGAGAGGAGATGGGAGGAGAGGAGAGGAGAGAGGAGGAGGAGGAAAAGGAGGAGAGGAGATGGGAGGAGAGGAGAGGAGGAGAGGGGAGAGGAGAGGGAGAGGAGGAGGAAGAGGAGGAGAGGAGAGGAGGAGGAGGAAGAGGAGGAGAGGAGGAAGAGGAGGAGAGGAGAAGGAGAGGGAGAGGAGAGGAGAGGAGAGGAGGGAGAGGAGAGGGAGAGGGAGAGGAGAGGAGAGGAGA
Organism: Mastacembelus armatus; assembly: GCF_900324485.2. Taxonomy (NCBI): domain Eukaryota; kingdom Metazoa; phylum Chordata; class Actinopteri; order Synbranchiformes; family Mastacembelidae; genus Mastacembelus; species Mastacembelus armatus. The sequence continues at coordinate 361,037 of NC_046645.1, read as the reverse complement.
TGGGAGGAGAGGAGAGGCGAGAGGAGGAGGAGGAAAAGGAGGAGAGGAGATGGGAGGAGAGGAGAGGAGAGAGGAGGAGGAGGAAAAGGAGGAGAGGAGATGGGAGGAGAGGAGAGGAAGAGGAGGAGAGGAGAGGAAGAGGAGGAGAGGGAAGGAGAGGAGGAGAGGAGAGGAGAGGGAGAGGGAGAGGAAGAGGAGGAGAGGAGAGGAAGAGGAGGAGAGGAGAGGAGAGGGAGAGGAGCAGAGGGAAGGAGAGAAGAGAGGAGGAGGAGGAGAGGAGAGGAGGGAGAGGAGAGAAGGAGAGAGGAAAGGAGAGGAGGAGGAAGAGGAGAGGAGGAGAGGAGATGGGAGGAGGAGGAAGAGGAGGAGAGGAGAGGAGATGGGAGGAGAGGAGAGGGAGAGGGAGAGGAAGAGGAGGAGAGGAGAGGAAGAGGAGGAGAGGAGAGGAGAGGAGAGGGAGAGGAAGAGGAGCAGAGGGAAGGAGAGAAGAGAGGAGGAGGAGGAAGAGGAGAGAGGAGGAGAGGAGAGGAGGAGGAGAGGAGAGGAGAGAAGAGGAGAGAAGTGATGGGAGGAGAGGAGAGGAGAGGACAGGAGAGGAGAGGATAGGAGTGGGGAGGAGAGGAGAGGACAGAGGGGAGGAAGGAGGAGGAGGGAGAGGGAGAGAAGGAGGAAGAGGAGAGAGGAGAAGAGAGGAGAGAAAAGAGAAGAGGAGGAGAGGAGAGGAGAGGAGATGGGAGGAGAGGAGAGGAGAGAAGAGGAGGAGAGGAGAGGAGAGGAGAGGAGATGGGAGGAGAGGAGAGAAGAGGAGAGAAGAGGAGGAGAGGAGAGGAGAGGAGGAGAGGAGAGGAGATGGGAGGAGAGGAGAGAAGAGGAGGAGAGGAGAGGAGATGGGAGGAGAGGAGAGGAGAGGAGAGAAGAGGAGGAGAGGAGAGGAGGAGAGGAGAGGAGATGGGAGGAGAGGAGAGAAGAGGAGGAGAGGAGAGGAGAGGAGAGAAGAGGAGGAGAGGAGAGGAGGAGAGGAGAGGAGAGGGGAGGAGAGGAGAGAAGAGGAGGAGAGGAGAGGAGAGGAGATGGGAGGAGAAGAGAGGAGAGGAGAGAAGAGGAGGAGAGGAGAGGAGGAGAGGAGAGGAGATGGGAGGAGAGGAGAGAAGAGGAGGAGAGGAGAGGAGAGAAGAGGAGGAGAGGAGAGGAGGAGAGGAGAGGAGAGAAGAGGAGGAGAGGAGAGGAGATGGGAGGAGAGGAGAGGAGAGGAGAGGAGAGGAGAGGAGAGGAGAGAAGAGGAGAGAAGAGGAGGAGAGGAGAGGAGGAGAGGAGAGGAGATGGGAGGAGAGGAGAGGAGAGAAGAGGAGGAGAGGAGAGGAGATGGGAGAAGAGGAGAGGAGAGGAGAGGAGAGAAGAGGAGGAGAGGAGATGGGAGGAGAGGAGAGGAGAGAGGAGGCGATGTGACACTAACAGTGTGCATGTGTTGCTGTTGAAACTGTAAATTGTCCTTATTCATAATAGTCAGTTATTAAATGGTCAGTTCTCACTAATTGTGAACTCTTCATGTCAGAACCTGGTCCCTGTTGGTCCCTGTTGGTCCCTGTTGGTCCCTGTTGGTCCCTGTTGGTCCCTGTTGGTCCCTGTTGGTCCCTGTTAACAGCCCAGTGTCTTTTATTCTGCCTGTAGTCTGAGATAATCCACATTGTGTTTCAGGCACCTGTTGCTGTTTAACTAGTATTAAACTAGTGAAATGACCTCACACTGACTGTGTCTCACTGTGAAAAACAAACACACTATAAATCAGAGCACACGTGTGCAGTGTCTTATTTGCCTTAACCATACACACTAGTTGCCCATTTATATTACCAGTGCATTTTGGCAAACAGCTTAGTTTCATATCAGCACTGACACTATCTTCCAAACGCAGCTGAGGCCGAAGTAATTCAGCGTGTTTCAAATCTTATTTGACATTTTCTGCACTAAAACACGTCAGTGCTCCAGTTTCCTGGCCCTAAAACACGGCAAAATGAAGCCTATCGTGCCAGTGAGTTCTTGAAAGGAGCTCGACTTTATAGGAAAAAATGCTTTTAAAATCAAATACGAGACCAAAAACGTAAAGATGGATGTTTGTGGCAGCGTATTTGTTCAGCACTACACCCATCGGCCCGGTCATGCTCGATCACCGGTGGCTTCCTGCCTTAAATAGGGCAGCGTGAGGTGAAAGAGAGAGGGGTGATGAGTGTCGGGAACTGCAAAGGGAACAAACACTGAGGCAGGACGGCTGCCCAAGCAGGAAAAACATTTCAGCACCTCAGCTAATGACGGCTGAATTACCACCACCAGGCCCCTCTCGCCTCCCTCCTCCAGGCATTTAAGGGAGGACTTGTGTTATTGAGAGGACTTTTTCATCATTTGAGGAGCGAAATAAGAACAGAACATAAAAAATGTTTTAAGCAATTATTTCAGCAGGAAGGGGAGGATGGCAGTGGATTGCTCATGAAGCATTTTGTCCTTTCTTTCTGTATCTGTTGTTCTTTCCTACTCTCTGTCGGTAATAGATTCCTCGTCTCTATTCAGCAGCACAAAATGAGCCTCTCTGGTGGCAGGAGAGCGATGAGTACATGCACCTCCATTCTGCTGCACTCTGCTCGGCTCTAAGTGTGTGTTTGTGCGTGCTAACGCATACTAAACCTTGTATGTGTGTGTGTACTGGAGTCTATTACTTAACGTGTCATTTTTACATGTTAGTGTGTCTGCGATTGTTGTTAGTCTGAACACGCTGTATGAGCATGCATGACTGTATGTGCATGTACAGGCACATTTTGGTTCCTGTCACTCGAGACATCCTTCGTTGCATGTGTCTGGATTTCCATTATTCAGGGTTGTGTGCACGTCCACATACTTGTGTGTGTTTCTGTGTGCGCGTGTGTGTGTTTGTGGGTACAATGACGGGTGATGATGTTCCGTGTGCTGCTCCTAGCCGCCGTGCTCCCAACAGTGAAGGTAATCTCATTATTCAGCCCACTTCCTGCCGCTGCCACCAGAGACAGGCTGACGAGCACTAACCACCTCAACAGCCAGAGCAGAGGGAGTGAGAAAAAAGAGAGGAGAATAAAAAAGACAGAGTGTGAATAGGTGAAAATTGCTGACAGAAACTCAGGAGTAAAAATTGAGAGAGAAAAAAGTAAAAAAAGAGTGAAGGAAACTCACAAAGAGGTGCTAGAGCAACAGGAAATTTGAAGAGATGAAAACATGGACAGAAAAAACAAGAAGCTGGCCAAGAAAAATGCAAATACTTAATTCATGTGTATGCAGAAGAGGGGAAGGAGGAGGAAAACAGGATAGAGAGAGGAAAAGGACTGAGTCTGTGTATTTAAAGCCATCGGGGACCGTCGAGCTAAATACAATTACGTGGTGAATTTAAAATGATGCTCCCAAGTGCATATTTAACACTGTCAACAGAGGGAGAGAGAGAATGGGAGACCCAGATATGCACACACACAATTAGTGACACAGGAAAGTAACTTCATCCCCAAAACCTCTTAATCCAATGCCAATGAGCGTTTTCAGCTCAGCACAGTCTGCTGGGAAACAGAGTGAAGGGGGGGGGGGGGTCTCAGGTGAGAAAATAGTCCCATCACAGCCTGAGCTGTTGCATAAAACAGTGAAATGAAGGTTTAGCTGATAGAAGTTATTAAGTTTTTGTAAAACAGCATTTATCTAATAACTGAGACACATTTTGTGTTTTGTATTTGAGAAATAATAGCAGGACAAAATGGGAAAGATAAGATGTCCAAACATCCATCAGGAATTAATATAAAAATAATAAATGTAAATTAAAAAGATAAGAAGATACAGCATTCAGAAAATTCCTTCATGTTTTTGAGGCATTTGTTAGTGCATGCGTGTGTGTGCGTGTGCGTGTGCGTGTGTGTGTGTGTGTGTGTGTGTGTCTAGAGGTTTCTCACACACTTTCAAATGACTGAAGATTAAAATCTGCTTTTAGGGTTTTGGTTAGACATAATAACATACATGGTGCCCACTAGTATCTCCCTCCTCAAACAGTAGGGACTCACCAGATGAGGAGCGAGGGGACACCCTAACCCCCACCACTGCCCACAGACCATTAGGGGGAGGCGATTAACAGGGAAAGGGATCCCAAATGCAAACACGCCGAGTCCCCTCTTCTTAGATCAGGGGCCCCTTGGCCCTTAGTGTCCTGTTTGCATCTTATGCCTCGGCCCTAGTTACCCATGACCGCAGACGCACATACACAAACACCCCAACCCGCCACAGCTGTCAAAACCCTGACATCTTAATCAATCCTGGATTCCCGACCCTGTCAGATGCAGCAGTAAGATGGATGCAGAAGGGGATGACCTCTGACCTTTACCAGGGTGGAGAATATAACTCCAACATGGCCCGTCAGACTCCCCCACCCCAAACATCGCTACCCTCAGTCGGCTCTGCTGCTGCACCAAACAATGATGGAGGAGAGCCCATTCATCCTGGGCTGGGAACCAGGGGCCAAAGTGCCCTTGTAACCCCACACGCACACAAGACAAGCAAAGACACACAAGTATGCGAACACACACTCTCACAGCAACACAATCGGGCTTGTGTGCACCACAGAAATCCTTTAAAGAAGCTTTTTAAACCGAATCAAGCCACATGGAGTGAGCACAGGCTGACACACTCTCACACAGTAGTTTAAACTTTTTAATATGTCAGAAATAAATTAACACACACACCTTCCCCCATGACTCTCCCTTGATCCATCATCTCTCACCCAAAACCAGCTCCTATACAAGTCCCTGAGTCAACACAGTCACAGAGGACTGGACGCTCTCTCCTGTCGAGCCTGTCGCATTGTGGAATATTAGCCAGCTCATCAATGCACTTAAAGACCGACAGTGGCCATCGCCTTTTAACCTCCGAGTCACTAAAGCTGATCCACAGCGACATCTTGGGCAACCGGGGCCAGTGCGTGTTATCCAGTGTCCAATTTGAAGTGAAATGTTAAACAGAGTAATTGAAGCTAAGAGCAAATGGACTGGATGCACTGGCACTGTAAACTGTAAACAAAGTACAGCAGATGCAGTGATATGTGAACTAAATGGATGTATTGGCTTGAAAAGCAACGCTACAGGCTCACAGGCTGGCATGCACTAAAAGACTGCATTAGTCACATAAAATCAACGGCTCCAAACCCCTTATTGCTGTTTTTGATGGCTAACAGCTATTTATCTCAACTGGAATTAAAGAGGACAGATACAGGGTCTTTTCTGATGTTTCAGAGAAATGAAAGTTATGACATACAGTATGAGATCAGGCTTCTCCGTCTCATTTGAAACAAGAGAAGGTATTATCCTGGACTGCACAACGAAGCTCCACCAGGGGAGACTAACCCAAAGTCTGGCTGGAGCCATGAGTGACAGGGGGAACGTTCCAAGACAAAAAGCTCAAATTATATTTTTTGAACAAACACACACACACAAAGGACACGTACATACACACACACAAATTACACATACAAACCCATCTGTGACCACTTGTGTCACTTTGCTTCCCCACCCCCAAGCAGCCAGCAGTACCCATAAATCCTCCAGACCTGTTTGTCATACAATTAGTCCTCCAAGATAAAGGCTCCCTCATAAATTAGGAGAGGTGTAGTGGCCCACCCCCCGTTAATCACCCATGCCCAGCCTCTGACCTCTCACGGCTGTGTCCCACTGCCCTTTGTGTGTGACGGTGCTGGGTGGCAGGTGGGGTCTACCAATAAACCATCGTGGCAGAATTGGCATCCGTTCGCCTGGCCAGCTGACAACTGTGCCTTGGCAAAAAGCTGCCTGTGCACAAAACAACTGCTGAATACTACTTGATGCTACCCACGTTGTAGTACTGCATACCATTAACTGCATTCCACCATGTGCAGTGAAACAAGCAAGTTAGATTAGGCTCTATCAAAACGCTAATCATCATAACAGCCCAAACTAAAGATGTCTAAAGGCAGAAATTCAGATCAATTCAGCTCTATTGAAATGTTTTGTGGGCATTTCAGAGCAATGTTTTTGAATTCAGCGACATACTGAAGGCCATGTCGAGCTCCTGGTTTAAAAATCAGGAAGGAGGCGCTGTGTGCTGACCTTAAAACCTCATCAAACAGCCTGGTATAGGATCACAGTGAGCTCAGACTAGAATAATCGCCTGCAAGGGGCTATTCCCCCGTGCCAAATAGCACTATTTTATCCCCATCTCACAGCTGTGTATTTTCTCTCCTCTCATACCTGCTTGGAATGACAAACTCTTTTTCTCTCCTTTTCTTCCTATAAAGCTGTCTATCTCTTCTTCCCAGCTTCAGGCTCCACTGGGAATAAGAGAAAGAGCAGGTATGGGTGAAAGACACAGCGGTAGTGTGAACCAGATGGAGCTCTATCCTCCTCACGTCTCCTCTCCTGGTGTCACCAATTCTCCTGGGATGTATCCCGCCACACAACACCTCCCAGTGGGCCCGCTAATTACTCCATTTACAATCATCATTGCTTCTATCATCCAACCAGAAACTGGAAAAAAGACTGCAGAGAGCGGGAGATCAAGGAAAAAAATATCCAACAGAGCACGACGTGGGTAGATCGAGGGAAGGAGGAGCAGAAAGGACAAAGAGAAGAAAACATAGGGCATAAAGACAAAGCCAGAGAAAGAAGGAGGAGAGACGTCACAAAGAGGTGGATTGAAGGTGTGAGAAAGCAGAATGGTCTGCAAAAACAGAAAAGGCCAAGAGCAGACGGTAAGTTCCAGAAAACACATAACAAATGTCAGTTCATTACCTTGACATTCGGCACTGCGCTCCTCATATCCCGGGTTGCACAGGCAGTTCCCAATGGGCACCAGCCACTCTCCGTCAGCCCCACAGTACATCTTAGGAACCTCCTTCTCCTCCGAATTATCCACACATGAGCCACGAACCTCCACAAGCGAAGAAGTATCAGCTCCAGTGATGGTGTCGGGAAACTGGGCCAAATTGCGCACTGCTAAAGGACATTTCTTGTAGAAGACCCTGACAGACACGAGTGCAATACATGCTCCAACATCCTGGAAGGCCAAATAGAAGCCCTTCCGGGTCAAGGCGCCCACATCTCGCACCTCTGTGTTCAGCTTCATGATCCGATCACCGATGTCGACCTGAGTGAAGCTCTCGTCTGCAGCGATGGTGTCAATCTTGCCAAACTGGTTCTCACGGATGTAGCGCTCTTTGTCGTTGTTGGACTCATAGTAGTACAGATTGAAGGTTTCCTTGCAGGTCCCCATGACCCCCGGGAGGCTATTGCAGTCTCGAAGGGTGAACTTGATCTCAATGTAGATGCGCTGAGCACCACCGCGGGGGATCCAGTCAGTGCGGAGCCAGTTGTTCTGGTTCGGCTCCATGACATTACACACCTGGTACGTCCGAATGGGAACGTTCTTCTCATCCATAATGCTCACTTCTTCCCACTAGGGAAAGAACACAACCATGAAAATGTTACAAGGATGTTTTTGAACCTTAGTTTCAACTGGCAGAGGAAATATCTTTGTTGAATTTTGTGTCATTGTTAAAAAATGTGATTATCTGAACAGTAGGAAAAGGATAGTGTTACTGGGCTGTTGGAAAAGGTTAAGAACATCAGAAAAATATCAGAACTCCTGATTACAATGGACTAAATATCACACAGGACTGGGGGGGGGGGGGGGAGCCCATCCCAACAATAAGAGATTCTTGTGCAAAAGAGTATGTGAGAAAGATTAGTCAATATTTTAGTCTCAGCAGAGCAATTAATTGATGGCTAAACTCAATGAATATTTTATGAATGGCTCCTAATAGACTTGTCAGGTTCTAATATAGAAACATAAAGATATTAATATTCATGGATTCTCCTCAACTGCAAGAACGGAAATTTGTAATTAGTTATATGCCTCAGTAAAGCCTACACTTCAATTATACAAGTGGTATACAAAATCCTTATCACACACACCACACACACACACACACACACACACACACACACACACACTGAACGACCTGCATGGCTCAGGGTATCATGAGAAGGACAAATCTGAAAGATGAAAAAGAGGAATTACGTGAAAGTGAAAAGCGAAGGTCTCTGAATCGATGCTAATGATCTGATGTGTGCCTGCTTTGCATCTGCATGTTCACCACTTTTGTTAGCATGAACTCATCGGAGAGGGACTCACTGACGTGGGGCACATGGATTACGTTATCCAGCTCGACCGGGCTCATTTTTGCCGAGGAGTAATGTTTGTTTTAGTTATGATAGAGTTCCCTCTTGACAGAGCACTGCTGAGCAAATACGAGCGCGTCTTGAGAGGCTCAAAGCAGAGCGCTGCCCTACGTCTTTCACCGTGTTTTTAAATAGCGTCTTTGACTGAGCTGGGCTCTAAACAAGAACAGACAAGATACTGGCTGCTGTGGTTTCAACCATTTAGAGAACTGTAAAGAAAAAAAACACAATGGGACAGTAGAACAGTATGGGTTCTGTTGCCAGATTTGATGCCTTATCATACACCATGTGGTTGAAAGGCCTATTTCCGTAAAGGACGGCAGGATACTGCTAAACGTAGCTGCAGCTGTATACGTTGAGACAAAGTCTATAATTCCCTGGCTTTCTTTTCATCTGCTGTCTCCCCTTAGCCCTACTTTTATTGTGGAAATCACGCAGCTATGAGATAAGGCCGCACCTTTCCCTGATAGCAGGGAAGAGAGAGAATGAGGCCAATTGGCTGTAATGAGAGGGTGAACACGGACCTGCCGGGGTGTCAGGACCCTGTCAATCACTTGTTTGTGATTAAATGGTCGAGGTTGAGGACCTGAGAGACCAGCACCAGCCAAGTCCGTTAAGAAAAAGCCTGTGAGTGAATCTGCAACAGCTGCAGAAGGTAAAATGAGCTCCCCAGGGCTCATTTCCATTAGTTGACATTATTGTTGCTAATGTGTATTAATTTCAGAAAACAATAAAAGGCGTGCTGCGTCCGCCATCACATTTCTGTAAGTAGAACAAATGAATGTGTGGCTGCTAAGTGTGAATAATTATTAATGTAGGTCACCACTGGCTTTCACAGATACTGCATTCAAATACCTTTGTGGCCAATTCAATGTGATCACATTTAAACTCGATTGGGGCATGGCGTGCGTCTTACCGTGCCCAAACCATCTAATTCCTATGGCACAGTGTGGTCACATGGGCCCTACTGCGGCCCCTATTGTTTCTCTTATCAGAGCCTCTATAGATATCCCAATTAGACTGAGGGACTACACATTCTGTCGACCCTGTTCCCTGTTGCTTTATAGCCCAATCCAGTCATCCTGCGGCAAGGGCTGAACCCCACTGCACTTTCCCCCTTATTCATCCATTTTAGAGGGCCCTCTCTCAGCTGCCAAGTTCCTCTCGCTCCCTCTCCTCGACTCAATGGTGGAAAGGGATATAAAGTTTCTCCACAAAGACCGATTCAATCCACCGCCTATTCAGGAAACCTGACGCCCGCTGCAGTATCGGTCCCTGCATCTGACCATTAGAGAAGGGGAGCGAGGAGAAAGAGAAGCAGTGGGTGTTGGAGGTGAGGGGGGTGTCTGCAGACCTAGTGGTTCTCAAAGTGGATCTTGAGGAACCCATGGGGCACCGAAGGGTGTTCCAGAGGGTCTCCATAAACAATAAAATCATGAATTTATCCATATTGTAGGATAATATACTGGACATGATGCTTTGATCTCACCCTGAGTGTAATATCCCCACAGCGCAGACAGCTGTGCAATAAATCGTCAGGAAAGATATTCCCATAAAGGGCTCACCAGGACAGGATCTTATCAAAGAGGGCTGTGTATCTATTTGGCGGTCCGCTCCAGAACTCCCGCCAATAATGGATATTATCTCCCCATTTCTGCTCAATAGGGGACCATGCGTCCTAACAAGGGGACACTTCTTTGCAGTACTTACCCCTCCTTCTGTCGGGTTGGCGACCCATCCCAGCTCCCCCTGTACGGCTCTGGAGTCCAGTAACGTGACTGGAAAACAAGAACAGGAGAAGTGAGCATATAGTCTCAGTCCGTCCTTATAACAGGAGAACTGGCATTTACAATATCCGTAAACAAACACACACAGCGAGGAAAATGGTGGAGATAGAAAAAACTGGTAAAATGATTTAATAAGTAGAAAAATGTCCTCAGGATATTTGTCAGAACCGGAGGTCAGTGAATATTTCACATGATAAGCCTGTAAATGTTTTGTTCTGTCCAATTCCCTGCGCTGTTTCACGGACGATTGATTTTCGTTAAGAAAAAGATTTTCTACAAATAACAAATGCTTTTTCCCCAGTGGCATAAAAACTGATTTCCCAGTCTGGGCGGCAGCAGCGTTAACATGTTTGATTTGATCGGAATCACTTTGGGAGCACAAGCATTTTTTAAAAGGCCCCGACAAACAAAATATCAGGCTATTTGTACTTTCTCGAGAACACACGCATGGTCTGCTTCTGTATTTATTTGGGGGCTTGTTATGAATTCAGTGTGTATAAATTAATAAATAGGTCCGTTATATAAAGCTACGACATTAATTATTAGGCAGCTGATCGGTTTAAAGTTTGAAACAACAGTTTCTATTCGTGTCAAAGTGTTTTGTTGCTGAAAATCACGTTTGTGCAGGAGCCCGACTCCATGGAGCTGGAGACATTACAATATAGAAATACATTTGTCGGCGTTTGGTGCAGAAAGTAGGGTCTATCTGCATTGGGCCTAGCATTTTTAAAGTGGGGACGCTGCGCCTCGGGACCCCAGGCAGAAACTCCGAACCCTGCCGATGTGCACGAGAGGACGAACCATGTTCCGTTTAAAAATCGTGCAGTTTGGTGTCAGGTCGCTTTTCGGTGAACGCAAACCAAAATCTTCAGCGGGAACCTTTCTGTATTTCAGGGTATATCCTGTAAAACGCACCCGAATTTTTAATTTTGTTTTCCTGACATTCCCATGATCCTTTTGCACCAGGACACACTGGGCAGCGGCGGCGGCTGTGAACAGTTCTGAAATTGAGAACTAATGAGCAGCTTGGTCACTCGGATGTGTGCGGGGTTTGCGAGTCTCCCACTGAAAGCTGATGCCCGTTCAAACAAGCGACACGCTGCAACAAACTGCTTTTGGGGCAGTGCTCAGCTTGACCTTCTGTCTGGCAGAGAACAAGTATCGGGGCTCCTGCTCGCAGGCTTTCCGCAGCTGGCGCGACCGAAGCCTGAGCCGAGACCAGAACAGGCGCTGCGTATCCGAACAGTCACATAAAACTCAGCAAAAGTCGATGCGTAAAGGTGACCGTCCTTGGTTGCCATCAATAAACTCAACGCACTTGCAACTAGGGGCCACGAAGTGAGACTCCGCAGCGCGAACACACACAGACGGAGAAGAGACGAAGTCAGGAGTCCGCGGCGGTTATTTTCGCCCAACAACCTTACCTTCATTTGGTGGGTATATCCGTCCCGGAGAAACAAATGCAGAAATCCCCAAAACAAGAAAGGTGGCCGTGCACAAAATCCCTGCCATGAGTGCCATTTGTGTCATTGTTCAGTTTTCTCTCCTTTCTCTCTTTTTCTCTCGTTGCTCTTCTCCCAGGTCCTTTCTCTCTCTCTCCCTCTCTCTCCCTCTCTCTCCCAGTGGAATATGGGCTTGAAGCGGACGGTGAGAGAGACGCACCGAGCGCACCACAACTAGGAGGCGGGTCTACTTTGTGCGCTCTGACGCGGACCCCGTCGATCCATATAGGAAACGCAGGGGAATGGGGGGGAGAGGGGTAAATAATCATTAAGTACCCCCCCCCCCGAACCCCAAACAACTCAGCCTCTATATTCTGAGACACCATAATATGGTGTGAGGTGGCATTTGACTCGCAGGTACAGAGGTGATGTAAAACTTAGTGCGACTCTGAGTCAGCGATTGACATAACAAAAGCAAAGTGTGTGTTTGCTGGTGGGGGGCTGTTAGTCAACAGTGCACTCAGATGGTAAATGTGTGTGTGTGTGTGTGTGTGTGTCTGCTGTTTGTTTATAAAATGAACTGTACCCCAGTCAGTGCTGCTGTAACTAAAAAAAACAGAAAGGACTCCACAGTATATATGTTTTTATGCGTTGTATGCAATGCGCCAGTCTGTGTCTCCGATGCTCCTCGGCAGTCACCCTGTGCTGATCCGGCATCTAGTCTGACTCCAGTCAAGCCAACGTCCAGGGCGAAGCGCATCAGACCAAGGTCGCCACCTAGCGGAGATGTTGACGCCTGTTCTGCCTCCAAAATTGGATTAAAGAACACTCATGAGCATGACCTCCCTACATTACATGGTATTGCTTTTTGTGAAATTGACAATACCCGTTTTGAGAACGGTGGCGAGGCTGTATTGGATTATTGTCACTTGCTATTATTCTGTTATTGTCAAGGCCTTATGTAGATTTATGATGAAATGTGTACACAGACCCATCAGTCAGTGCAGATCTGAAGCTATGGAGCTATGAATATGTGGTAACTGATGCTACTGCTGCAGTTTTCCCTCAAATAAAGGCTCTATTGTTCTATGTTGTTCATGTTGAGAAAAGCCAGCTGTGCTCAGGTTTGGGGTGTTGCCAGGGTGCTCTCACCATTTTATGACCTCCTACACATTTCTATAGCTCCCATGAGATGGGCCCGTGCAGCGGCGAGCAGCAACCTTTAGTGATCTGCAGAGGAGATTGTCGGTGTGTGGGCAGGTGAGGGCGTTCTGCATCACAACAGGGTTTCCATATCCAAAATAAGCAGCTTCATGAGTGGAACGTGGCGTTTACAGACAGTGCTTCAGCTGGGAACCATCCACCATGCTGAAGTGTCCTTGGGCAAGTCATTGGATCCCTATCAGCTGCACCACTGTTGATGCTATAAGTCAAAACAGAATTCCACCACATGAATCAGAAAAGAGTCCCAGAGTTATGTGAAATTTACTATTTGTACATTTTAAATGGAGCCACATGCATCTTCAAAAACGATGCAGCTTTATTTGTGATGATGAGGCCCTGCAGGCTATACGAGGTTTTCCTCACTCAGCACGTGTCTCATTACACGTCATACATATATACACAGGTGTCTTTGAGGGGAAATCTACTTCCACTGACTTCCTGGCTGTCACACCAACATCAGGCTGTCAGGTGTTCACCTCAATACATTTATTTTGCTCCATACAAGCAAACATCTAGAAGTTTTGTCATGAGCTGTCTTTGTCTCAAATGCTTCGACAGACAGTGTGGCTCTGTTTTTCCTCTTGCAGACACAACTCAAAGAGACAGAGTACAGTGCTCCTATAAACCCATTTGTCCGCTTATATAGTTTTTCCCCTCAGACAGTGTGAACAAATCAAACCAGATTTTTTCATGTCAGATCTGGGTTTGTATAGTTGTCCAATTCATATCTAATCTCTGACTATAAACATTCTTTAACAGCTCATTCCTTGTCCATGTGCAAACTGCCCGTCGGCTGGATACGTGAAACAGTCACACAAAACAATGATCTGGCCATAAATATCTGAATTTAGCATAAGGGGTGTGACGTAAACGTAGCTTTGCTGAGGAAAACAAAGAACGAAGCTGATCTGGGAACACAGGGAGGTGTGTGTGGGTGTTTGGAGGTTTGCTGAGATGTGATCCTGTGCTCTTGGAGTTTATGTTCTCGTACAGTGAACATCTTGCCTGGCGTAATGATGCAGACCAAGTATGTGGGGCGCTATCAGAACTGGCCAAGTCATTCTGAACACAGACGGTCCAAACCGTATCTGTGTCTGTATCCACAGATGAAAGGCACTTTCCTTTGTTTTCGCCTGACAACAACCCTGGCAACCTCAAAAAGATGGAGGGAGACCTGGAGGGACACTTTTGATCTTTTTCAACCAATGGTATCAAAGTTTTTTGGACTGATGATGGCAGGTGGTCGGGACAGGGCACAAGTGGGCGGGTTGTGTCTCTTGCTTTATTTGTGTCACAGTATTTTTGATTGATTACACTCACATCGTTTCCTTTATCCTCCTGTCAAACCAGTGGATTGGTGGAGCACACCCCCTCCATTCCCCCCCAAAGCCAGCCCACTCCGCTTTCTCCAGATGGCATCTGCTGCCCACACATCTGCATTGTGTGCCAATCATGCACACCGACTCCAAATCCTTTGACTGAGCGGACACACACACACACACACACACACACAAGCTCACTCAAATAACTCACAAACTCATCTTATACACTGATTTTATGATTTATCTGGCCAATAGCAGCTTTTTGTATTAGATATTATCAAGGTATGTCTCACTATAACTTGATGGAAGTGCTGTTCCCTCAGGAAGTCGCTCTGAAGCTGCATTTCTCAGAGCATTTCCCATGTTAACTTGGAAAATGTTGTCCTGGAAACAGCAATAACTCAGTGCTCCACTGTGATCTAAACGTCTTTCTACAGCACAAACAGGGAAGTGTAGATAGACTCTGCTGCTTGTAATCACCTTGTATGTTCATTCTAATCAATATTTGATCAGTTTCAAAAATATAACACACCGTTAATGCTGGAAGAAAATGATGGTTGTTTTCCAGAGTAAACATATTCAAAGCAATTTGATGCTTTAGCAACGCTAAACATAACTTTTCTTGTGCACAATGTCAGAATCAGACATTCTAGTTTTATAGTTAATAGTGACGGTGAATGGTCCCTGTAAGTGACTTCATGCCGAGCATCATCTTATTAGTCTCATATATTCCATAGGTCCCGTACGTGGAAGTTGTAATATGCTACTTAAAGAAGTAAAAGTGTTTTCTCATCCTTGAGGAAATTTAGAGCTGGCTGTGTGAGCAGCCTGTCGAATTGTGTTTAGCCGGTGATAGCGATCAGAAGTTGTCAGTTGAAAATCGACAGAAGTGATCGGCCACCAGCCGTCAAAACCCCATCAGTCAAATGCACACACACAGAAACCCTGTTTAATCATTCATGTGTCTGCGGGGGGGGGGGGGCACATGTTTATTGTCAACAAAGCAAGAATCTCCATCACTCCTCCCCTTGTCATTTTCTCCCTGACTACAGTTTGGGCTATTGTTTCAGCTAAAGCCTCTAAAGTCCCTCCTGCTGGCCGGTGACCCCCCCCAGGACACGGGCTCTGCCCACCGCCTTCGGAGCCCCCTGGTTTCACGCGGTGGGTCTGCAGCCAGGAAGAGAGTCCCAAGAGGTCAGAGTGAGTGGGAGTCAGAGGAGACCAGCAGAAAAGGAAGAGGAAATCAAAGGAGCAGCGGGAGAGCAGCTCTGAACCAGAACACCAGAGATAAAATCCACTGGACTAGAA
Source organism: Mastacembelus armatus (assembly GCF_900324485.2). NCBI lineage: Eukaryota > Metazoa > Chordata > Actinopteri > Synbranchiformes > Mastacembelidae > Mastacembelus > Mastacembelus armatus. The sequence continues at coordinate 345,696 of NC_046645.1, read as the reverse complement.
ATATTGCTCACACAAACACACAGATACACACAAGTATTATATATTTGGCTTGTGTTATTACAACGTGGTGGGGCTTGTTTTTATCTTTGCCTGTAATCATCCAGATCGCCCGAGGCCATTTTTCAGTCACATAAATTTCCCATTAATTCTGCAACCTCATTTTAAGTCCATATATAATCTGAATTGCTGATTATTCATTTCAAACTTATATGTCTGTCACCAGGGTGACTATCTCCAGAAGTCTATATTAATTCTTACTATATCCTTTACTGCCACTTCTTAAGTGCTTCTGTTTCAGCATTTCATTTTCAGCTTTTTGGAGTAATTCACAACAATAGCAAAATGTCCGTCCACTGTTTTCTCTTCATCTCTGCAGGAAAAGCCCTTGGCAACGTTTCTATGACTTGCATTATGTGTGTTTATCTTCCAGTCACTTCTGTGTTTGCATTTACATTTAAATGTAAGGCCTTTGAAAGACGCTGTCATCTGGAGCGATTTACAAACTTGCTCAGTATTCATGATTAACACGACATCATCACTCGGACTGAAGGTAGACGTGCGGTCGCAATCAGACGCACTCTCCTCTCCGTTTTCCTTTCCTTTTGGTTTTGAAGAGATAAAAAATGTCTGTTTTTTTTCTTTTGCAGCTGTTTCAGCCCAGTGTCCCATGACATTTCTAAACAAAACAATTGGCTAGCAGATTTTATCAGCTGTATGTAGCTAGAGTAAACTAAAACTAAAAGTTTGTTGAAAACACTGTCTGCTACTGTTGTTTTATTGGTTTTCATGAAACTATAATTAAAATGTTATTTGCAACTGATGCAATTTCAGAGGAAGAAAACCGAAGCTCTCAAGAGAAATTCTTGCCTTTACCATCTACAGATGAAAGGATTGAAATTAAAGCCACCAGTGTCATTCAACTGAACAAAAAGTAAAAAAGACCCCACAACTTGCAAAGAACAGAATTATTCCATACTGCCATTTTAAATCTGAAATCTTCTACAAGTCGTTCACCAACCAGCACTTGTCCCCAGGCCCCATGCCAAGTCACTGGCTGTTATCTGACCTATTCGCGCCCCTGCCACCCAGCTCTACCCCCCGATGGCAGTGTGTCAGTCGATAAGCATCACGGCAGGTCCGGCAGTCGAGCTCAGCAGGCACAAGCTCTCTCTGTGGTTGTGGAAAAGCAGCCGAGCGGCAAGAGACTCTTTGTGTCATTTCAGAATTACCTGAGGGTTTTCATAGAAGACTGTTGTTGTGTCTGCCCTGTTGTTTACCACCCTTCATTTTCCAGTCCTGAGTTGTTGTTCTGGGAAATGCCACTGGTTTGAGACTTGACAGCAGGAGGTTTGTGCTCACACAGAGAGTTTCTCTAATGCCGCGTTGTAACATAACTTCTCTGATCAAGACATTTCATGCCTTTCTCTGCAACCAAAATGCACATTTGCAGCGACCTTTATTTACCAGGCTATGACTAATGTGTATGATTTACAAGTTGCTGTGTCAGATTTTATGAGACGTAAAGGTGGTAAAGTATGAAAGTCAAAAATGACTCTAACCCCATGAAAACCCACTTACACTGTTTTACTGTAGCAGCTTCACTGCCTGTTTTTAAGAGGCACCGTAAGGATCCAGCAAACTCTCATCTGGCTGCAACATTAAGCTGCTGTCCTTAGATGCATTTAAACGTTTGTGGTGACAGTCACTCACTGCTTAAAGCGTCAACACTGACTACAAATCAGCCACAACTCTAGGCAGCTTTAGAGTTTTTATGTAAAACATTACATGGCAGGAGGAAACATGATTTAAAGGTGTCTCGAATTTATGTTACATTGTAGGTGTCAAGCACTTTGGAGACCTGATCATCACACTGAGCAGGGAGTGTATGTATGCCTCCACTAGGGACGTTACACTAAGCCTCGGCATGTTACAAATGTGCATGTGAGTGTGCACGTGAATCATTTATTATCCTAAACATACTTAAATTTCACATCGCGACGTTAATAAAAGCCACGTTCAGCACCTCTCTCCCACTGACACATAACTCTGATTGTGTAGTTTACCACTGCACGTGCACATGTAGACAGTCATCACATTAACACGCAGACCGACACCGGGCTGAATCACAGAACCTGTGATTTGATGATCCAGCCGATCTCATACGTGAGCGGGAAACAAGGAAAGGCACAGAAGGTTGTGGGAGTTTATGAGCACTCAATGAGCATTTGGCCTTTCGGCTGTTATTCAAGGACAAACTGGTACAAATGAAAGGTGCTGTGTTAAGAACTGTGGCGTCTTGATACGATCACTGTAAATAAATCAAATCATCGGCAGATTGCAGTGTTTTTCTGGTGATGCATCTTCCAGTTGTTGGAATTTACAGACACTGTTAATAACCAAAAGTCCTCGGCTGCATTTGTGGTGGAAGACCCTCTCTTCCTGTTTGTACCATGACACAATCAAACCAAAAAGAACCCAGAGACGTAATGTGCCAAACTGGCAACAGCCCAATAAATTAATGTGCTAACGATTTATTGATGTTAAATGGCTACACAGTGTGATGCCTTTAACTGATTGAATTCATAAATCTGCATATTCATTACATAGATTGATGCTTATGAGAGACAAAATAATAAATCATTCTTACCTGATCCACTACCAGAGACAATCAGTCAAGAGGAAAGTCACGATAGATACAACAGAAATATGAAGCACCATGATGTGTTAGGATTATTACAACTGTTTTACTGGTTTGATTCTTTGAGTTGTATTTATGTACGTACTTATTGTGTTTAGGAATTTCCAGTTTATCTTCAACAAAGTTCTACCTGGTCAGTAATTCTAGTAATGTGTACTGTTGACAGTGGTTTATGGGGTCTTACCCAGGTGTGCACACAAAAACTGATGGAATATGTTGAATAAAATGGGAACAGACTGTGTTGGAAAGTCACTGGATGCAGAGCCAACTGATACCACCAGCAGAAGGTGCTATGTTAGACAGTTTATCAAGTGTTTTAATTAAAACGTATAAAAAAGCTTTTAGTAATATTGGTCATGGGTAGAGCATCGCCTGCTAAACAATACATAGTTAATTAAAATACCAGGCTCTCGGCTCATATTCAACACATTAATAGGTTTTCACTATACAATTGCTCCCTGCAGCTTTCAGTAACTCCTCGTTACAACAGTGCCATACGATCAGAATATATTTATTGGCAGCTACGAGTGCATCTTGTAACTAAAATGAAAGCTCTAACAACTGCAGAAACACAGTGTGAGTCAATACTGCCGCCTGTGTTGGTTGTTTACCAGTAGTAGCCAAATTAAAGCTTTCTGTTGGTTGACTCCCAGTGTGATTCATGCATTTAGCTGGTTCATAGAATCTGCAAAAGATAAACAACTGAACATCTTTACTCTCTACATTTATTCTCTACTATAAGCACAAGATATCTGCAAAGTCCACAGTGCAGGAGCCTAATCTTGTGCATAGATGGAAAGACACTGAAGTATTTTGACCAGACTAGCTATTCTTTCCCTCTAGTTTGCTCCCACCCTCCTCCTCCTCCTCCTCCTCATCAGGGCAGGCTGTGTTTGCACCACGGGTGTTGATAGAGGAGGAGGGTGAGGTAGGGTTGAGCATGGTAATCACCGAAAGGTGGGCTGGTTGCTATGGTGTCCTGCCGCTGCACAGTGACAGCAGCAAGAGCTTATTGAGTTGCACAGGGGAGGAGAGAGCTGTCGAGCTGTCAAGAGGACCAAGCATTACTCACAAGTGTGCGTACACATACCCACACCACAATCTGACGAGCTATACCTGTGAAGACCTTCTTGTAGCTGAACTGACATCACTTTAAACCTCAATCTAATCTTAGCATGTAAAACAAGACAGGGACAAAAAAATAAAATTACCTCACGATCTGTATCTGTTCAAAAAACGACTGCTGGTGTTCAAATTAAAAATAACAGTTCTCATAAGACAAAAACACACACACACACACACACACACACACACACACACTGAGCATGAGCTAATGGTAGAATAATATGGAGCCACAACAATGACATTAAACTTTGTCACTGAAAAATAGCACTTGGCTATGAAAACAAATCCAGACCTGAAAAGTTAAACATTGGCACTGAAGCATGTGGGCTGGAAAAACACTGGCATTTAAAAAGGATTAATACTGAACAGGATTACGATTTTTCTTACGCTGATTTCTCTCACTGTTTTGGGGTGGAGGGCTCTGAGGGGTGGGGCTAAGGGATGTAGATCGTATGTTTTGCATATTAAGAAATGAAGGAATACTGCCTCGCTGTCCACTGATTACTACATGTGTTGTAGACAAACAGTTTTCTACTAATAAGAACGTGGGTATGTTCAACTAATAGTGAGAATACTACTGACTGGGAAAAACACCGTTATGGATATATAAGGAGTAATTACAGACAGTAAATGTTAAAATGGCCTGCCATAGACTCCTGCTGCCTACCATGACTGCAGCATGAATTCAGCTGGAGCTCACAAACCAAAAATAAATCTGTCTGTTCTGTTTTTCCCATCAGAACTGGGCTGGTATGAAGTTAGCTTATAGCTTATTAATGTTATATTAGTTTTGGCAAAGGGTCGCTGGAGCAAGTACACAGCAGCAGCTGCATGAGCTGCAGGACAGATGAGTAAAAACCCTGAACATTAACTGTGGGTGTTGAGCCCGTCACATATTTTCTGTTATTGCACTTACGAGACTTTTGCAGCACATCGGCCTCTGACCTGAAGCAAAAACAGGCACCACAGGACAGGAGCCTTAACTAGCATTACCATTAACCATTGGTCAGCTAACCAGCTACCCAGCGAAGAGCTCAGGTTATACAACATATGCTCATTTTTTCAGAATATCTATGCAACTGTCTCAATTTTGGCAGCTATTTTAAAGTCAGTTGAAAAATCATGTGTCTCATATTTTTTTCCTACCAAATCCCACAGGTGTTCAACCCAGGTAGCACTGGCTAGGATCTCAGGTAGCTCTCCTCTGGTTGCAGTACCGCCATTATTGGTACCATCTCTAGAGACACAGACCCACTGCTTAAGTGCAGACTGACCATTTAGCCTATTTTCAATGTCCCATATCTGGCTAATATTCTAGTCCCGTCTTGTCCCGACAACAAAATAAAAACATACATTTTCATCAGTCTATCATCAGATATTAGTTTTAGCTTGTGTCTAGTCCTTCGTTTTTTGTCATCATCTTTGTTAAAGTGAACACTGCTCTGCCAAACAATCAACATCAGCAAAACTGAGAAGAGTTTTTTTTTTTTCCAGTATTAATACTGTTTTTCAGTGTCAACCTTTTTTTTCCAGTACAAATGCTTCAGTGCCAGTGTTTTGTTTTGTTTGTGTCATGTTTCAGTGCCAAAGTTTAAGAAGCATCGTTCTGGCTTCACAGAAAAACAGACATACAGGCCGTGGTTAAAAACACATGCATAGACACAACAAACAAATTGAAAATAATCACATTCGCAGAGAAAGAGTCATCTAAAGCAACTCACAGCTGCCCACATATTTGCTTGAATTAAGCATATTCAAACATATGCACACAGACAGGGAGAGAGTTAGAGAGTGAACAACCCAGGGAGGTAGCGAGATGCAGTCACACCAACCATCTAAAACACACAGCAGCACACTTGCAGCAGGGGAAAATATGTGCTGATAGCAAACTGTGCCAGCCCAACACCAAATATCAAGCCGGGCAGCGGTGAGCTACAGACACAGCCTGCTGTCTCCCACGGGACCCAAACTAACACGAACAGTCATCTAGACATGTGCTGAAAATAAAAAGAAGATGCTTATTCTGTCAGAACCCAAGCATGCATACACAAATCCTAATAAACTGAAAGTTTGATTGATAGTCAGATAATCACTCCTCGCACATACACACACACACACAGTCACACTTAAACACACACACTGGTAGCACCTCTGTGCCAAAATAGCAATTACCCATTCTGTGCTGTGAGATAGGAGCTGCTGGAACCCCGGAGCAGCCGCCTGTTATTACTTATGTAAATATTGCATGGCAGTGTCTCTATCCAATTTGGAAAAGAATGACAGTATGTATATATATCTATGTGTGTGTGTGTGTGTGTGCGCGCACACAGGGGAGGCATCTTTGCATAAGGAGGATGGTTAGAGTGTGTGTTTGTGTGTTTGTGGTTGCTGTGTGGTAGCACTTCTGACGACAGAAGAGATTTCAAGTAATTTCAGTCTGCTGGAATTGGGAGGCAGAAAGAAATGTGACGAAACTCGTGGGGAAGAGATCCATATATTTGAAACAGAAATGGGTTTTGTTATTGAAAAGAGACTCGATTCTGAAAAGGTGCTGTTCCCACTATCAGAGGAATTGTTTTAAGAAATGAAGAGATGAAATGAGCAGAGGTTTTATTTCTAGATCCTCTCCAATGTACGGCAAATGTCACGAATGAATCTGAAAAATCCTACACACTGTCGAGCACCTGTTTCTCCTTATTTATGAACCAATATCTTTGTGTATGTATAAAACTGTAAATATGAAAATGCTATTAGCTGCTGCAACAACAAAATAAAATTGGTTATCACACATTACAAACTAATTGCAGTGGTAAAAGTATTTTTTAAAATCAGAAATACATTCCAGTTTTGGTATTATAATATTTTTTGTTAAGAGAGATTCAATACTTTATGAGTATTGTATTGTATTTGCTCCTTTACTGTCCTAATACTGAGCGGAGTTGAAAACACTCCTACTACCAGACCGACTACAGGTAATACTATACATTATTTTTTCACCAGGAAATATGTTTTTTGTGGTGCTGACTTAAAGGTCTTCCTCTCAGGCAGCAGATATAATGTCCAGTAATCAAGGGTAGAAAAATACCCTTTGTAGCCTGAGATGTGAAACCTGAGGCAAAAAAGTGCAAATTACTTGCTGCTGCTCGTAAAGTGAAATTACTGCGGCTGTTTGACAGTGAGCTAGAATCAGAATTTCTCGGATTTTGGCATCTGGTCAGTAAGAACATTGTTTAGAGTGATTCTACTCACTGAATCAAACTAGAAGGGCAAAAAGAAGACTAATACTCCTCATTGCACACAGTCACAACATGGCATTAACTGTTTACTTGCCAACTTAGATGGATAAAACGTCGACAATGGATGGCTAATCATTCACAGGCTCCTGTTTGTGTCAGTTCAGACGAGTGGATGATAAAAAGAGACCACCTTTCACCTCAGCCATGACCCTATGACCTTTCTCCTATGCCCAGAGTTACCATGACTGACGTCACTGAGTGAGAAAGTTTTGATCATATATTTAATATGGACAGACGATCCGGTTATCGCTCACACCAAATCACTGCGTCGACCTCCATGTAGGGACCAATATTATTAAATAAATTATTTTTCTGTTTTTGTAGATGCTTTTAAAACTGTATTATTTTTAAAAAATATGTTTCCATGTCACATTTTTCCCTCTAAATCTAAAATGCGACAATTTGAATAATGACCTGCTAGTCTGTGCTGCTGCTAAACCTTTCCTTATTGATCATGGAATTTGATTGTCTGCTGGCTGATTGGCTCATCCATCATCATGAAAATGAAGAGCTGATATAATCTTTTAAAAACACTAAGTGAAGTCACATGGCATCTGTGTTGAAATCAAAGTGGAGTCACAAGTCTTTTGATTTTGTCAAGTCTAAAGTGAATCCACAATGCAAAAACCTATAGCTAAGATTCTCTTAACATTTGACACTGTTGTAAATAAATAAAACATAAAAATACTGCCAATTTATATATATTTATATATGTACTGTGCAGTACAGACCAACCTTAAGTAACAGAAGCTTAAACAGATAAATAGACAAAGCCACATTTTACACTGAAGTTCAGCCAAATAAAAACACACTGAACTATCTGTGCATCATTACACTCATATGTTGAAAAAAGATATATCACCCCAGTGCTATTTTTAGCATCCGTGTGTGTGTGTGTGTGTGTGTGTGTGTGTGTGTGTGTGTGTGTGTGTGTGTGTGTAGCCCATGGCAGCCTCACTAGTACACAGTACCTGCATTAAGCCACTTCAACCACACTGAATCCACTTACGGCTAAAAGCAGGTGGGCTTCCAGCCATACCACCACTATATGTACAGATATACCTGGAGTGGAGTCCCCTGTGTCCCCATTGCAACCTAATCTGTGCAGTGAAGCCCCCAGTCCTCCTCTCTACTTCCCCCTCAGAGGTTGCAAGTAAATGGGGTAATCTCGTGGCCCATCGCCCCCTTTTTCTGGATAGATGAAACACAAGCCCCCGATCGCAACATGTAGACCCCCATCCTGCCCTTCAAATAAGACCCACCTACTTCTCTTCCTCCCTCCTTCTCTCGCTCTCCCTCTCCTCCTATCTAATCACAATCCATTAGCCGCCCCATTAAAATTCTTTTGTCCAATTTGGGAGGAATGCTACCCTCGTGGAAAAACAGAATGAAGCCACAATAGGGTCTTTTCAAATAGTGCACGACTTTTATTACTGCGAGTCGCTGAGCAGAGCCACCCACCTCCACGTACCAGTATGTCTTCCAGTCCCCTCCTGTTTGCTCTGTGTGTGTGTGTGTGTGTGTGTGTGTGTGAGTGAATTACAGAGAATGAGAGTTTTTGTGATGGTGTGATATTTATCCTTTGATACAATATTAAATCTAATGAAAATCCAACTTTAGCTGCGTGTTTAATCAATCTATTTATTATAATTTCTAAGCAGATGACAGTATTACGGGGTTTACATCACGTGCAATGCATGATGGTAGACGGTGCCTGATGACTGCAGCTTATTTCCTTTTTATGTCGTTTCATTCTAGCAAAACTCGGCTCGGCTATTAAATCAGCTTCTCCAGTGCTTCTGTAGAACTGTGAAAATTAAGCCAGTTACACCAATGATGTATTAAAAACACTTCACACAGAAGGCAGTGACAGCACAGGGTAAATGTGCTTTATATTTAATGTTGCTGAACACTGATGGCTGAGAAGCAGTGAATAGTGTTTACTGGTTTTAGCAATAGCGACTGACTGTGACAGCACTGCAAACCACAACAGATCCTTAGCCATAGGAAACACTGTCCCTAGAACAGAAATGATTTTGGCCCCAGCAGCTATGACTGAATCAAGGTTTTCAAGGTTTATGAGTTACTAAACTGGTTCTTGGTTCCTTAAAAAGTTCCTGTGGTGAGAACAGAGTAACTGGCACCCTGCTCTCAGGATTCTGCTTCCTGATAGCCCAGAAAATTGGGGTGAGGCTAACAGAGGCTCCAGCATGATAAAACTAGTCCAGACTTACAGCAAGCAATTCTCAGTAGTATCTACGCTCAAACTTGGGATAAAAATTTCTTGAAATGTTGGGGTTTAAAAGATGTGGCAGACTTAAAATACACTGAAAATGTAAATGTAAATTTAATAGCTTATGTAAACATGGAAAAATAGCCACAAATCACTCAACAAACCTTGAGATGGGGTTCTTCCCTTTGCATTTCTACTCTTCCAGCACTGCACTTCTCATTGCCAGCATCCATTTAAATATCACATATTTGCACAAAGAACAACAAAGAAACTCTACATTGTTGTCTGATCACATGCAAAACTGCCTTTAGCAAAGCAGTGGCTTTATACTCCAGTAACCTGCCCAATGTCACACGTTCTAAGATGCTGAAACAGGAATGCACAACTATGACTTTCTGCTCCTGGATTTAACTGCTTGGGCTGTGTGGTTAAAAATAGCCACATTGCTGATCAGTGCATGTCTCATGACATAACATGCTGTCTTAATGTTTATGTACTTGTATTTTAGTGACCCCACATCAAAACCCATGCTGCAGAAAATCTGTCTTCATCTCATCCTATAACAAGTAGCTGTTGGAATTGCCAGTCCTTATTTCATGCTGAGTTATGCCATCAAACGCTGCAGAATTAATGGTCATGGTTTAACGAGCGCCTTGTATCACTGCTCCGACTATTTTTACAGTGTGACATCTTTCAGTGTGTCTGTGTGCTTGTATTTATAAACCTGGTTATGTTCACATCCATCTATGAGTAATGATGTTCACAGCATCATATGGCAGTGTTATGTATGGCCCTGTGTGTTTTTGGATGCATTAGATCCACTGACAGACGAATCAGAACTAGTGTGACTGAGCTTAACCCAGCGGAACGTGGGAACCCCTCAAGAGTGCACACACACTCACACACTTAGGCTTATCTTTCAGCATTCTGGGACACAGGCTGCAGACAACAGGCCAAGACACGCTAAGGACAGACAGGACTGGCCGTCCGACAGAAGCCACATGAATGTGTGTTTGACAGGCAGAGCAGCCAGAGGAAGACTTTTACCTGCAGTGAGGATAAACGCCGAGAAGGGCACTTACAGGAGAACGTATATCGATACGTGTTTGAATGTGTGTATGTACTTTGCACTGCAGAGTAAGGCCTCCATTACACCTTCCACACAGGCATTACTAAAATGAGACCAGCACTCACAGGAGGGGTCTTTCCATTACCAGTTCCCTAATACCCAACAAAAGGTTTGTGTCATAGCTGTTGTGAAGGGTGTGTTTTGTATCACTAATGCTACAAGCTTTAGCTGTTTAGCTGTTTGTAAATTAACATAACAGATTATACTAAGTACAATTTAAGGGGGTTAGGAAATAGCTTGAATGTCATTGCATGTGTGCATTTGTGAACATGAGTAGGTGCCAACCTGCAATTTGAATAACCCCAGTGTGAATGAGTGGGTGGGAAGGGTGAAATGGGGGCAGAGATGGCAGAGATGGCGACAGGGAGGAAAAAGTCAGTCTCAGCATGTATGTGTGTGTTTCACTGTGTGTCCTGTATACTGTTAACCCAGATGTAATCCAGAGCAGGAAGCAGAAAAGGACGTTACAGTAGGTGTTAAAGCTCTGCTGCTTCCCACAAACACTGCTGGTGAAGGTTTCACTCACTGCCCGCTAATATGGAGCACAGATTGGGTTTCAGCGCCACAGCCCACAGAGCACCTCTAACCATCATCACCGGCGAAGAATTCAACCAACCGTGCAGTCAAGGTCGCTCTGCGTTGAGACATAGCAAATAAATGAGCCAGTTCATTTATAAAAATGCAAGATTGTGTGCAACAGTGCAGAAATAACTGAATAATAGAACAATGTTTCTGTGAAGTCACAGCCCCGTTGAAGAAATAACCTTATTAAAAAGCATGTTAAGACACAGGCACTTGGGGCTTTAGCACATATGCTAATTCTAATACAGAACATGTCTCTTCATTGACTTGGATTATTAGAACAGAAAACATTTCACAGCACATGTTTGGAGCTGACATTAGACACCAGGCTTTGGGCTCCATACAGCTCTTCCTATGATATTAATCCCAGTTTTGTCCACTTCTGACAACAGGGGAACTGCATGACATGTTATTTCCACCCTGTGCTCACTATTGCTGAATCAGTCCAAAAGAAGACAATGCGATAAATCACAACATATCAAGAACTTCCTGAGATGATCATTTACTTCCCACGCCAACAAACCCAACACAGGATCCCAGCTGTCTTTTCAAAGAACAACACACATCAACACAATTTCTGCAGCAGGCCTGTCGGACAGCGTCTGGCCCATTGGGCAACTACCTGTCAACAAGATCAGAGTGCTTTATCACACTGTCGCCCCTTTGCCAGGCCTCCCCTCTCTTCTTTATTTGCTGACAACAACAGCAGTGCAGTGTATTGCTCTGGTGGTGTGTAGGTGACAGCGACCCTGTTGGTCCATCCTGCTACTTTTCACTCTCTGACAGCTCTCACTTTAGAGAGCCAGTGTTATCTGCCCCATTGTTATCCTGTGCTACACATGGGCTCTAGTTAGCATCCTCTATGGTTACGAGCCAAACAACTAGACTTGACTAAGATGTTTATTGAGTGAAATCAGACTGAACTGATCTGAGAGCAGCTCTTCGTTCTTAACCTTGTTGTACTATAGACTGTTACAGCAGTGTGTCTGTTTCATCCAATCATACTTTGGATTTTTAGCCATGTTGGTTATTTTCATTTAGAGTTGTGACGTTCATGGTGCCCAGAAGGTCGCACGTCCCCTGACTGTTGTTTTAAAAAAAGCAAAAAATGCTACTTCATCCATTAAGGAACTATGTTTTCTAACTACAGAACCAAATGATAAACGGACCTGATCCTGGATCAGGGTGCCAGTTGCCGTCAGAGGAGTGTTTATTGGAGGGCGGATGGAGGTGGGGGTGGGTTTACACAGAAGCTGCTGGAGATCAGTGAGGACTAACACCTTGATAACGAGTCGAGCACTGGAGCTGTGTTGGGGGGGGGTGTACGCAGCCATTGTGGCCATTGTGGGGTATAGTTGGCCTGGTGTGAGCCTGAATGCACCACAGGCTTAGAGTGTTATCCCCAACCAAAGTATTGTAGGAACAATGGACACCTGTATTTATTCTCCTGTGGGAGACAATACAACCTTCTCTTTCTTGACCCAGTTTCCCCAGTGGGATCATTAAAAGTGTCTTAAGTGTTGGAAATGTTGCTTTGAAACTAACATATAGCTCATTGAATTTTTTTATGGATGAGAGTATGGAGTCAGTTTTGTAAAGCCAAGTGACCACCACACATAAGGTATGTTAGTCATTTGTGTTTCTGTTTCCACTATGGAAATAGTGCTTCACATATTTACCATTTGTCTTTACTAAGGCATATGAGGAAACACATAAAGCGGCTTAGCTTTTAAACTCTACATGAGCACTTCTGGAAGAATATATTTTTAGATGAAGTCCCACCATAACTTTGATTGCACATCAGTGCACTTCCTTCTCTGATTGTCTTTCTGTTTATTCGTGTGCTTGTGAAGTGAGCCCATCATGTCAACACACAGGCAGCCTGGCTGAGAGACAGCACATTTCCCTATGACTCCTCCTTTCTTTCTTTCTATATTTTTTGACTGTGACCTTAGTCAAAACACATGCAAATGCTGAAGATATGCATGATACATGATTCCCTATCGTGTGGCCTCTGCATTACACACTGCTTTAAATATGTAGAAATCTGTGCTCTGACCATGTAAATACATAAATGTTTGATTCTTATTACAGACACTGTGCATCTTTAAAGATTAAAGATTTTCCCCATTATTGGACAGTTCATTGACAACAGGCAAACAGAAAAACAAAGAAGAGAAAGCTCAACAAATTTGTTTACAGGGAGGCAGTCGGCGCTCACCGGGCTGTTGCCTGTGATTTTGTTCAACATCACCACCATCATCATATCTCAGATATCAGGAGAATAAGCGAATGGTGTGAGTCATAGCTGTTTGGAGGTGAAACGGGCTTAAGGGAGTTGAGAAGAGGAAAAGGGGTGAAGATGTCACATGTCTGTAAGTTCAGCAGCTGTTTTATAAACTGCAGTCTTCATTACTGGCTGGTTCTGTTGCCCACACGCATATCGAGCATTGTGGTGATTCGATATCCTCGGCTCAGCTGTGCATGAGAGGCGCTTAGCGTAAGGCTTGTGTAAACCGTGACGGAGAAAACTACAGTGGAAAAGCAAAGCAGAACCAACTGCATTGGTTTTTCTTGTTCCACCAGCTGGAGGCAAACCAGGAACACTGCAGTTGTCCTTTAGTACTCATTTGGTTACCAGAGCACGCCATAGTTTAACACATTAACTCATTTTTGACTCGATGAGAAAATGAATATCATTCTGTCTCTTTGGTCAGTATTTAAATATGCCAGCCGCTAGTTAGCTTAGCTTAGCATAAAGAATGAAAACAGAGGGAAACAGCTAGCCTGGTTCTGTCCAAAGGTCATTAAGTCCGCCTGCCAGCACCTCTACAGCTCACTAATTAATTAGATGTCATTTAATAGTAATCCAATAATAATCCATGGGGATTTGTTGGCCAGGACCTGCTGCCAGGTAGCCAGTGGAGAGTCCAGGGGGTTATTGGACAAGAAATAATACAAGAACCCCTTTTAAAAATTTAAAGAACCTTATTTAGAACACTCCCTGAACTTCTTGAGTTTTAATTTGTACATTAGACCTGTTCCCTACTTTCTCCTGGCAACTTTAACTTCAGCTTTGGCTTGATTGCTTTTCTCCACCCTTTTGTCTTTCATAACAGTAGTGCAAAAAACATTTAAGCTGTATTTGAATACTGCTGCTCTGTAAACACTGTAACAGGTAACTTTACCTCCACCAGCAGAAAGACTTCTGGTACTGGTCTACAAGAGGATTTGGACATGAAGTCCATTTAAAATTCAATGGCAACTGAACAAACTCAACCTGCTACCAAGACAGTGTGCTATGATTAAAAACGCCAGAACATGTACAGTAACAAATGGACCTTGAGGTCAGGTTGTTTTGTCAATGATCTGTAAAATAGTTTTACGTTTGTTCTGAGCTGACTCTTTAAAATAAATGAAGGTACGTACCGCCGTACCAAGGGATTTTTCCCATCAAAAAGTTATTTTCCCTCCATTTATCTCAGATGTGGTGAAGTTTTCAGCTGAGGACTGGAAGAAAGAGACAGAGCTCCTTCATATCATGCCACGTGTGAAGCATAAAGTGGGGCCTTTGGCAGTGGATTTTCAGATCAGGACTTGTTATTGCAGGAGGCCAAGAAGGAGAGCAGATGCTTCACTCATTCAATCATGCATGTTACGTCCTGGACTACGCTCTGGGTGCTGAGCTTAAATCTCCACTGCCACTCCTTATTCTGCAGCATGCACCGACTGTCTCCCTTCTGTTGCAGACACATCTGGGTGCTAATCTAAGCCATGTGGTGGAGTAGCCCGTCACTGTTGTCATGAACTGCTGTCATGACACCTCACACCCCATACTGATCCCACAACAAGTAGGAAATGTGTGTGTTGATCTGCGTGTGTGTGTGTGACAGATTTAAGATACGTACTGAAGGTTTGGCTTATAGCTACACCTGAATCTCTGTGTGAAAGAGAAATCAAAGTAGCAAGAGGCTGAAAACATAAACACTACAGAGATTTGTGTTTGTGGCTATGTGAGCTTGTGTGTGTCCTTATGTGTGTGTCTGTCCTTGAGCTCTGCACTCGCAGGAGCCCACCTGTGGCACGCTGGGGCAATCAGGTTTCTGGTGGGGTGTCAGCAGATGTCAGAGGGCTGTTTACCAACCATGACGGATGGGAGTGGGGTCACCAGAGAGGAAGGCATTTCATCTAACTCCACCAGCACAGCACACACACACTTATAAACACACACACACGGCACAAAGACACACAGAGATAGATGTTTGTTTTGATTCTTTGTGGGGACTTCGCATTGACTTGCATTCATTTCCTTGCCATTACCCTAATCTTAAACCATGTCGTCCCTAAAATTCAATGATTTACATGGACCAGCATCAAGTCCCAAAAAAACATGTAAACAGGTTTCAGGCCTCGCAATGTGCATAATATTAGGCACACACAAACACACGCACACACACGTGGTTTCCATCAGTCTGTGCCTCTTTCTGTCCAGATTTTACTCAGACTGCAAGTCAGTTTAATTAATGCATCCTTTCTTACTTACCCATTCGTCTATTTTATCTTCATCTTTTGCCATTTAATGCAACTCAGCTTATGAGATTGATGGTTACACTTCAGTGCATTTGTCAAGGTAATAGTTTTTGCGCTTCATCACTCATTTTGAAAGTAATTATGAATAAAGTTGTGTTGGATTATATTGCTGTGTCTAAAATATTACAGGCTTATTATTGGAAATATCTTTTAAAAACACATCACATCTAAACATTTTCATTTGCTCTTACAATAGCCAGAATAAATATATTTCAGTTGCATTTAAAGGTCTGAGAAAAAAGTGATATCACTCTTTCATTTTCATTTTCTCCCTTTAAAACCACCATGTTTTCACATGCCATTTAGTGATCCTAATGATGAGGAAACTGATTTGAATGTGTAAAATTGGGACAGTTACACTTCATTGTGTTTATTACTTCCTGGAGATAATGCATTATAATACTTGTTAGGAAACGTCTTTTGGTTTACTACAAGCTAATGCAGTTACTACCTGACTATAACATAAAATAATGCCTTTAATGCTGTTTCCTTAAAGATTCAAAGTGTATTACCTGTAAAAAATAAAATTATATGGTTTATGAGTGTTGTCTCTATACTGGGTTATGCTGGGAAAGGACCCCAGCATCCTCATGAAATATCCCTGTGCCTGGGACTAGTAGCAGACAACAAAACCACATACCAGGGTCACCTTAAATCTCCATAATAACCCAGCTCTGTCATTGAGCATGGGATTGTCTTAACATGTGGCAGGTTTTGCCTTAAGCTCAGAGAAAAAAGCTAAAATTCACAGATATACATTCAAATAATCACATCTTTAAAACAGTGGTGTTTTAGAGATGTCTGTACAGACTCGTATTTCCTCCAGGAAGTGGTCTTGATTTTAACCAAAAAGTCCAGTCCTTTTCTGGCTCTGGAGAACATGCACAAGAATAAAGGAAATGTCTCTAAAATGTCCTGTTCTTTAACAACAGCTGCTTATTGGTGATTGGTGATTTGACCATATACCTGCACTAGATACCACAGGTCACGTTTTGGTTTCCACTACACTCTTGATGAACATGCAACTGAACATTAACACACATGCAGACACACTAATTTGGTGCAGTGGTCTCCTGTTCACCGGCCCAGCTGGGGCCCAAGGAGAGTTAATGCTGAGGGTGAAAGGCTCTTTGGGCATCTGGCCTTTGAGACAATAGAGTAATTAAAGGGGATCTTAAAGGAGGAAGGGCACTAAACCCTGCCAGCTGCAGACACACACACAAACACACATTTGCAAACTACTTCAGTCACCCAGAAAATATGATTCCTACAATTTCAAAAGGCAAAACTTTTTCTCCGATGTTACTATAGTATAAAAACGTATGGTTAAACATTTTGGCAGAAATGGGATTTGGGCTGAGAAAGAGAAAGGGAGAGAGCCCATTTTCACTTATAACTTCAGGTTCAGAGTCATTAAAGAAACATTTTGTAGCTAATTAGGTGGATGTCTCTGCGGATAGTCTGTGTAATACATTAAATCCATGAACACTTCAGTGACCACTTTAGTACTGAAAGAGAAGTTCCACTGCCTGCAGCACCAATCCTGATCCTTCAATAGAAACATGAAAAGAAGCTCTGTACACTTCAGGTCTTTTGCTTTCACATGTTTTCCATTAAATCCCTGTATGTTTCATACCATATTTTCTGGCACAAACGCATAACAACCTTCTACTCTGGGTAATTTGATAGATAGATTTAAAACAGTGAATGAATGAGGGAGAGATTTTAGACACAGCAATAACACTGGGTTACATAAGTCAGCTGTTGTCTTCCAGATTTTGTTTACTTTATACATGAAAAATGTGGTTTTAAATCCTGTACTGTCACACACACCAGAAGTTTCTCTGCACTGGAGTCAGCAACAGCATCCAATAAAAACTGTGAAACTCCCCGTAGCACCGTGACTCAGTTTTGGTTGGCAGGGTGGGCAATGAAAGCACAAACACTCTGGGCTCCAGGTCTGCAACATCCTGCCTACAGGCTGCTGCTGTAGTGGCTGCTGTCCAGGCAGCAGCACAATGAGCTCTGCCTCTGTCTTAGCTGCTTCAGCTCAGTGCTGCTTTGACTCTGATTACATGCTAGAAAATTCTGAGCAATCTCTTCTGTTGACTGTTTACTTCTATTTACTGGCAGGTCGATTAGAAATGCAGCTCTTAGCTCTGATAGCAGATTGAGCTGCGGTGACACCTCCAGGCAGACAGAAGAAAACAGAAGTTATCTTAGCCAAAGGCCCTGTAGTCTCTGCCATCGTAACCTGACATGAGTCGATGCATAAGTGAACCTCATCCAAATATTGCTGATTTATATGCAAAACACTTCAATAGTTCTCAGAGAATGATTTTGTCAGGCATGTTTACTAAATAGGTTAATGGCCAGACAGGTACTGTAAGTGCCCGAGCTTTTTTCTTTGACATGACTTACATTTTTCAGACCCCTTACCCTAAATCTGTGCAAATTACTGACACATAACATGACTAAAAGCAGAGCACACACGTGGGAGCTGGAGCGCAGTGAGGATGATTTAAATGTTAAGTGAGGAGCAATGCTGAGATAAGGTGCCTGCAGAGCAGCAATACTAAAGCAGAATATCTTCTACAACCAGCTAATTGCAAAGTGTTGAAATATGTCACCACACCCAGAATAGTGTTGTAATGAGGAGGTCACTAAGTCCCACCAGTCCAAGCTCAACAAAACCACTTACAGTAGGTCTACAGGTACTCTATAGGTCAAGTAAACTATACACACCTTCACACAGAAATATTATCTGAAGCTCACCTATTTCCATCTAAATACAGTTTGATTAGAGAACCTTTTTTCAAGCCATACACAAACTGACATTTTAACAGGTGGAAGAAAAAAGAAATAATGATCATGAACTAATCTTCAACAATTCTCCTATGTGTTCATTATAAAGAAATCATCACTTCATTTGCAGCAGCACTGTCAAATCTCTCATCTGCTAATAAGAGCTTTGGAGCTGATGGCCAAACAGAGATGACAGCCTCTTTGTGTCTCTAAACTGCCTCCCAAACAAATCCGACCGACTCGCTGTGAAATCCATTCATGGAGGCATTAACGTAATTGTGTCGTATGACATGTATGAAATCCACAACAATGCTGTGCTCCTTAGACTATTTAGAAAGTGATGGACTGACAAACTGATTGGGGGAAAGGACGGAGAGACAGGAATGTGAGGAAAGAAAGACAACTGCGATGACAGAGGTTTATGTTAAATGAAGACAGGTGGGTTCCCCACAAAAGGAAGGCTCTTCAGCACTTTTCTGATGAAGACAGGAGTCCTTTAACAATGAAATGACAGAATGACACAAAGAAATCTGTAATTTGTTTTACACAGACTAAGAGTCTACAACCGCAGGCTGTATCTAAGGACTGAGCTAATTTTATCATGCTATTATACTCACAGTGGTGAAGCTAACATGCTAATGTTTACCAGGTATGATATTTATCATGGTCACCACCTTAAATTTCCATGTTAGCACGCTAGCATTAGCTAATTCAGTTGAATACAGTCATGAGGGGAACATGCACTAAACCTGACAACAGTCCATCCAACATCCAACCAATATTTCAGTCTGTATCAAGCGATCCAATTAACTGATGGTCCTACACTGCCATCCAAGGCAAAGGTCAGAGAAATGAACTAAGTGCAGTCTAAAGAATTGTCAGCTAAGAATAGATGTGATAAAAAACTAAAACTGACAAAAAGCCACAGAGAAAATGTGTGTGTGTCAGCATGTCTTCTTGCACTCATATTATGGACAGCATGAAATTCATACACATGTACAGGACACAAACCAGAGAAGTAAAAAAATAAGAAAAACAAGCCAACCAAGCAGCCACTCTGAACGGACACAAGGTCAGACCTGTAGCGCAGCATCTCAAGTCCTTGTCATGTCTGTGTTATGGGCTTGAACGCCGACAGCAGCGTTGCAGCTCTGTTAATGACAAGCCAGCTCTCTCCCAGGGTTAGAGTCATTTACTAGACCTGTTCGCCTGCCTCATTCCTCTGTAACAAAGCACAGCCGCCATCCTTCAATGGCACAGGACCCAGAGTAGCAGAGACAGCTCATATTTATCACAGTAATCCAGTAGTAAATGGCACAGGCCAGAATCTCACACATACATACATACTTTTCCAGTACATGATCAGTGAAGGCAGAAGTAGCACTTGTGAAATGTGAAACAGGGACTGGCTGACGGTGTGTGTCGCCTTTCCTGCTTGAGGTTTTCCATTGATGGTATTGGAATATACTGGGTCTGTGAAAATAGTACGAGCGGCCTGCACTAGAAACATAGGCAAAGGTCACTGCTAACAGGATCTGCAAGATTTGCAATTTATTTGTAGTTTGTTATAAGAGCATCGGCTTCAGGGAAATCACATGTGTGTTTGCAGTTTTACATGGATGACACTCTAAACTGATGAGCTGAACATTTGCAAACAAAGTGACTTCTGTCATCGGGTGTGATCCTTACCCGTCATCAGTAGTGAACACAATAAGGATAATGCAGCTCACTACATGTAAGCTTATCTCTTACTGAAAAAAAATATTTTCTATCTTTTGGCAGGCTAATGTATAAATAGGACATTTTTAAAAATTATGTAGGCCTAATCTAATTTTTGATGTCCAGCCCAGAGACAGATCAAATGAATTTAATTTAGACATCAATTTAATCTCTGTGTGTCCAGTATAAAAACGGCTGAGGTATGTGAGGGAGAATGGTTAGCCTAGCTCTGTCTCAACATTATAACATCAATAACATTAATAACGGCCTTTCCCCAATTTTATGTGCCATTAACCCACGCCTTTGAGCCAGCACAATACTGGCATCAGTACACTTAAATGAAATGGAGCTGATAATGCTATTTTAGCAAATATGGTATGAATGCTAAATATCTGCAGTTTACTAGCTCACCTGCGTATTTATGACTGTGGGCAGGTTTGTTTTTGTCTGTAAAAACACTTTGTAAACGATGCTTTAAAACGGGCTGTGTAAATGAAGTTGTTGTTAGCAGTAGTAGTCCTGTCCAATCAGAAAGCCAAATTTGTTTAATTCAGTAATTTTATAGTTGAGATAAAAGTACAGAAAAACTACAAAACTTACTTTTTAATTGATTGATTGGTTCCCACTGTCACGTTACCTTCTGTTTCCTTTATTGTGTTCCTGTTTCCAAGTAAAAACAAGCAAAAAATAACACGCCTGAAACATTACGGAGCCTAATTTATGTCTGAGCATCCTAATTAGCAAATGTTAACCTGCTAAATATTCAGCATTAGCAATTTTATTACTTTATTTTCAGCACAAACAACAATAAAGCAAAATTAGCTGTACCAAATGTACCTAATATCTTTTAATTGAAGTTATTATGAGTTAGAGTTTTTCATTCCCACCACACTGAATGACTGATTATTTCATCAACGGTGCCTTACTGTTACTAATCCATTCATGCTCGTTTCAGAGCATTATTACATCCAACCACACTATCACTTTAAATATTTTTCCTTCTAACCTAAAATGGTTTCATCTTGACAAATTAAGCCACTTCCTTTAACCTTCTATTGCAGACAGTGGGATCTCATTACACTGGATCCACAACTGCTGTCACTTTCTTCCCATAAGGCTGTTACAGTCCTACATGTCAGTGTTAACTGCAGCCATATGGCACTTCTTAGAAGAGTGGCTTTGGGTGTCAGTCACAAACCAGCCGCTGGGGACTGGCCCATGAGCCACTGACAGATGACAATTACACGCCATTCACTTCCATTGACAGACACAGAAAAGCAAATAGAGGTGGCGTCAATTGTTAATGTTCTGGGGAATGTACAGAGTATGTGTTATGCACGGTTCTCTTTATTTGGGTAATGGGATATGTACTATTTCATGAGCAGACAAATTATTATTTGCAGCAATTTAGGCTAAATACAAATGTATTAGGCCAGCATGAAGGATTGCTTAAGTCAGGGAGAACATTCTCATTTTCTAATCAAATCGATCTTTGTTTCACAGATTGGAGAATGTGTGTGATCACAGCTTCTTATTGTCCACCCTCAGGACATCCGAGAAACAAAAGCATAAGACACAGCATTCCTTATTGACATCCTTCTCCCTGCTCTCACTTCCCCCACTGAGCTGCATCTCTCGACCTTATTTAACATCAGAAAGGATCTGGCGTTACTTTAAGTCTCACGAGTCACTTACCAAACACTTAATCACGTTTTGGGATGTCGACCCTCTCCAACGGTATTACTAATCTTCCCCAAGCCACGCAGCCTTTGTCTTCTCTAAAGACTGAGACTTAGGGGGCTTAGAGCATCAGGCTCAGGCCCAGAGTTAGACTGAGCCCTTGAGAGGAGTCAACTGTTTGGGGGGGGGGGGGGTTTCCAATTACTGTAATATTATGTATTGGAACATGGAATTAGCTTTATTTAGGAAGAAACCCAGCAGCATGTGTGTATACAGAAAAGTTGGGCTGTGCATAAATATTCACATATCAGCATGAATCTGTGTGTGTGTGTGTGTGTGTGTGTGCGTGTGTGCGTGCGTGCGTGCGTGCGTGTGTGCGTGTGCAGCACCAACATCATGCAGAGGGTAATCAGTCTTAATTGGTTCAGTCTGATTGTTATTTATTATCATTTCTCCTACAGCTTTTCTGGATACACACTTAGGAAACAGCTCTTACTTGCTAATGGATGATAACAAAGTGCAAAGTTAATCCAGGGTGTGTGAGAGAGTGTTAAAAGACACGAAGAAAGGAGTGGCTCTTTCCCTACTTACCAAAAATTGTCCATCTAATTACATCTCCATGCTTCATGTATGAAACCAGACCATTTCCACATCCATCCTCACCTCACTTGTCTGGCTTTTTCTTATCTAAATTTAATGTAGAACTATAGTTATAACCACAAAAACAGTTTTTTTACAAATAACAGAATCAAATGAAGTTGAAATATTTTGACCTGATCCTAAAAAATAGAAACTAAGAAAACGGAAAACAGAATATGAAAGTAACATCGAAAATTTGGAAATTTAAAATAATGAAATGAATCAAAAAATAAATGAATAAACTCACAGATGTGAATCTACCCACCACTTTACAACCGCTTCAAATGCTGTCCTTGACAAATGAGGACAGAGCCGTTACTTTACTGACTTGTTAATTTTGCATGGATGCTTCCTTTCAAAAGGCATTTCAGGTTTTTAGTGTCCAGCAACATAGACGATATTCAGTAAGCCAGCAACGTTACGCTTCCTGAAAGGCTCAGAAGACACTAACACTATTTAAAAGATTATTCTGTAAACAATGTAAGGCTGAACCACATTATGCAGATATTCAAGCCTCATTTTCAGGAATTTCAATCAATCTTTCCTCACATTGTATACATTTAGTCAAAAAGCAGGGTGCCCCATATCACAAACACTCATTCTCCCCACAGCCATAGCTGACACAGTCATCACAATTCAAGCCTAATGCAGGGGGTGATGCTCTTTCAGGTACACCCACAGGTGGCTTAGTGACACCCCGCTGTTCCGTCATTAAGTACCCCCTCCCAAAGAACACAGTCTTTTCGCCCCAACAATAGAGGTTCCAGGCAATTGGGCTGACGGGCCTGCTGGGCTGCAGGAGTCTGAGGAGGAAGGGGGAAGTTGATTGAGGTTGTGCGTGGGTGTATGTTCCCACCTAAGTCCCCTGCAGCTAAAAGTACATAGGCCAGTTCTTTACAGCTACCCAATGCACATGTACAAAGACTCACAGGCTCGGCTGTGCCCTACCCTAAAGGTATCCTTACATCCCGCTGAAGATGGATGTTAAACTGTCTATTGATTTGGTCTTGCTTCTCCTTCAGTGCACATCTTAATTTAGCTGCCCTGTTTGTGTGTCTGTGTGTGTGCATTCCTTTCATTCAGAGATAAGAGTGGCCTCCAGACATTCTTGATGCCCCCCTGCTTTGCTCTTTTTAAAATCCATCTATCCCTTTATTTCTGCTTCACATTCAATCTTTCAGTCACTCCTCATCCCCCAAGACCCACACACACCGGCTACAGGTCTAGTTACTTCCCCCCGACTCTTTCTTCATCAGTTCACACAACATTACAGTTGCCTTGATCCTTTGGTCCTGCGTAAACACCATTTATCAAGGTAGGCTGATGTTTGCACCTCTAATTCAAACAGGAAAGTCACAGTCTGGCTGAAAAATGGCATTCCTTGTGGAAGGGAGAGGAGTGTGTGTGTGTTTGTGTGTGTTCAGGGCATGTAGTGGTTGTTATGTCATGATCCTTTGACCTCCCAGTCTCTGCCCATCTGACCTGTGACATAAAAACACACAAGCCCACGCTCAGGAAATCACATCCACAAAGTCTTATATTGTAATACACACTCACACACACAATTACAGTTGTGTATCGATCCACTCCCATACCCACCTATACACACACACACACACACACACACACACACACACACACAAATGTCTAATGTCCAGGTGCAGAGTCTCCCACTGATAAAGGCCCAGCAGGTCAGAGGGAGTCTTGATAGACCTGCTGGCTCTGTCTAATGGATGTGTGTGTTAACATGGGAAGTAACGCGGCTGCACATCTAAACATTTACACTTCTGACTGGAGAGAAGAGATTGATTGCTGATATTCTGTCTTTGCTCTGTGCTTCTTATCACAGAGAGTTAATTAAAGACTGACATGTGAAACGTGAAAAGTGACATCACGGTCCAGGCGGGTGTAAATCATCACTGAAATGCACCACCTCAGAAAGGTGAACTAGAGTCCAGACTATCCACTACTTTAATAGAGAAATGCACGAACAGAATCACTGAAAACACAAATTAAACTATGGCACCTTAAAATTAGATTAGACTGATAGAAATCTGACTGATATGATGCACATTTTCATTATCCTGATGAAGTCAAGTGACTGACTACGGCCAGACTGTGCTAGATGACTAGGCCAGAGCGTCTCGTTGGGTGTTGCTGGTCTGCAGTGGTTAGTACTGGCCAAAAGCTGACCCCTGATGCTCACTGATGATGAGGTTGACCTACGGCAGATCAAACGTAACACTAACTTGTCCTCACAATCACAGTTTTCACTCCTCGTCATTCAGTCGTAGACAAATGTGTAATAACTATGGAAGCAAACAGATTCACAGGACATGCACAGCGAGCTGATGGCTTAGGACTGATGGGTGTTTTTGAAGCTCAGCATCTATTTCAACTTCATATTGGATTTTAGACATAAAACTAAAGCTTCACTAATCAAAGCTATTATATTAAAAATGCATTAAATGCTAATGTAATATGAAAGGGGTTATAGCAATAAAGCATAAAAAGGTTTGGGCACTCATCAAGTGCATATTTCCTTTTATTTTGTCCGATCTGTCACATATGAGCCCAGGGAAAAGGCATAGCTATACCTTCTCCAGTGTGCAATAGTCCTTGAGTTTGATGGGTGGATCCTTTTCACCCACAATGAGTGTCAATCAACCTATTGCTAACAGGTGTACCAACAGGTGCTGTCTTTCTGTTTGGCTTCAGTCTCCAGCTTTACTGTTGTGGTTTAGTCTCACAGCTCTCATCAGTGTCATTTTCAGCGAAAGCCGGCAGCTGTTTTCAGCGAAAACGCTCTGAGAAGCCCATTGTGCAGTACAAGAAAATCACCAAAGAGCACATATAAGTTCTGACTAGCTCGAGTAGCAATTTAGCAGCTAAAGAGAAAGATTTTTCTCTCATGAGCTGCTTAAAAACCAAAGACCTAAAAAGCAGGTAAATAATAACCTCGCGTTTATCGAATAGCCAGAAAAATGTTTCCAAGAGCCGAAAGTTTCCTCTGTATGTTAATAGACAACCGTTAGCCTGAAAGATTAGCCATAATAACTTTATAAGGCGCTAATGTGTCGCTGTAGATTTTACACATGTTCAACTGCCTCAAGTGACCAAGAAATGAATTAATATTATCTGGTTTGTCTTTATACCCAAGACTAAGTTAGTTCCTATGGAAAAATAAGTAGGGAAAGAAAATCAGTCAGAGAAATCAAATGCAAATCAAACTTATTTGAAAGACATGACATGACATAGATAGATAGACAGGCACTTTATTCAAATGAAGATGAAGAGTAAAATTATTTACTCTAGTCATTTCCTGATTCAACTTTGACCTAGCATCTTTATGGCTGTGCAACACTTTGTTTTTTTGTGCAGGGGAGGGTCATTTAAGTCTCATCAATTACATAAAACAAGCAGACAGGCAGGAACATACTTCCTGTCAAGGGTGCTGCTGAAAATATGTGCACACACACCAGGGCCACGACGGAAAATAAGTTGGCCTCACTAAAAAGCTGAAAATTTCACATCATCAACCACTTTCACAATGTTAAACAGTAGGTTGCATCCAGAAATGATTTGATAGTCAAATAGTTGCAATCTCAGCCAACAGGGGGTGCTGCAGCACCCTCAGCACCCACCTTTCTATGCCTATGGAAACAAAAAACACACCTATTAAAGAGCCAAGCTGAAAAAAGCCAATGCTGAGAATAACTAATACATAGACGGTGACGTGGCAGGTGGCACTAGCATTCACCATCCGGGTTCAAATCCAGTTCAAATCTGCTGCCCTTCTGTGTGGAGCTCACAAGTTCTTCTTCTCTGGCTTCCTGCCACAGTCCAAACACAGGATGCAGGTTGTGGTTAAGCTAATTGGTGGCTCTAAATTACCCCTAGGTGTGAATGTGAGTAGTTGTCTGTCTCTAAGCCTCAGCCCTGTGATAGAGTGGGGATCTGTCCATGGTGGACCCTGCCTTTTGCACAATGCCAACTGGGACTGGGTCCAGCTCCCTGTGACCCTGAATTGGACTAAGCAGTTTAGAGAATGGATGGATGGACATTTTTAAAAACATATAATGAATCAAGGACATCAGATCTTCTTGTATTAGGGGCTAATAGCTTCTAGACTAGCTATGGCAGCCTTTTATCTCAAACAGAGTTTTCCACAGTATTAAACTCCAGGTCAGTATGAGACACTGGATCAAGGTTTTGAGACACCTGGTGCAGAAAGGAGGTACCTGCAGGGCTGGGTCAGTTGAGTTAAAGAGGGGAGAGACTGATGTGGTTTTGGGAGTAGGGTGGATGTTGTCAGGTAGATTCATTTCCCTCAGCTTTATGAGGTGCATTTGTCCCAGTGTCGTGGTGTGGAAGGAAAATTGTCAGACCAGCCTTTCTCACCAGACCTAATTTCCTGACTTACCACCAAGCATCACCTTCTGGTCCAGTGTGTGTGTGTGTGTGTGTGTGTGTGTGAGAGAGAGCGAGAGAGAGAGATAGAAAACACAGTTGTTGATGTGTGTTGATGTTTTTCCAGTGCATGTTCCAGTTGTTGCTCATAAGTGAGACAGAGAAATGTCTGGAACGCTTGCTATGGAAAACCTTTGTCAGCACACCAAGTGCAGATTAATGGAAAATGTTTTCTAACCACAGGCCACTAAGCATGGTGCAGTGTTAACGACGGCTCACACACTTTCACACACAAACCCTATGCAGCAAAAATGGGTAACTGGAGACAGTAACTTGCCTTAAGTCACTGTTGATTTTGTGACAGTGCTGTAAGCCCATCCCACGGCTCACTGCAGCTGTGATTCTGCGGCTGTTGGCTGATGAGCAGACTGATAAGTAAATTCTGCACCTCATCTGTCTTTGGCAAGAAAGGACAACTGTGTACTGCTGTGCCTCCAGGCCCTAAATCCTGGATGTGTCACTCTTTCACCTCTGTCTCCCAAGGGACTCCAACCTGCTCTAACCAACTGTCTGAGGCCAAAACGGCTATTTAATTGACCCCTCTGTGGAGGAGGGGGAGCATTGCCCTGTTTGTCAATAATTAGGGCGGCCTCTGTATTATCAGCCATTGATTATGTGCGAGTCATTATCTGAAGCCAGAGCCAACTCTTGTTCCGCTTGCGTTAGCCCATTGCCCTGGATTGAATGATGAATTACCAATCAATAGCAAACAGTCTGAGAAATGCCCAAGTGGGATGGCACAAAATCCAGGTTTTATTTCCTAATGCCCCTAAATCTACATCATTTTTTATCTCACACCCTGGAGTCCACGTGTTCAGTCTTGGCAAGACTCGGTACCAACCACTGTAAAACTTAAGATGTAAGGTTCATAAATAAATAATTAGCAAAGCACAGCAAAGAAGAGTGGGGGAAATAGCTGTAATATTTATGATGCTGGTAAAAACATGTGAAATATCACCACGACCACATGTGAGCAGTCTATTCATTTGGTTAAGTGATCAGTGAGTTAACAATGAAATAGTGCAGCTTGGGGGGGGGGGGGTTGGACCGTGTCAGGGGCCCATGCTGCCCACTGGTTTACCCACAATTCCTGTAGTTGATTAAGACGTTCCATCCTCCTTCATCACATTAGCTCATGAACTATTGAGCCAATTAGAAAGATTAAAATCATAAAAGCGCCCACAGCAATCCTCCTTCTTAAAGTTTAAGCAAAATTATGTTGCCCATGGGCACAAATGTCCTCATTAAAGCATGATAATATTAAGCTTCTGGACACCTCCTCTGAAACAGTTCAGGTGGCACTACTGTTCCCTCCATGCCCTCTTCTCCTCAAGGAGATCTGGGCCCCAAGCATGTAAATGTAATTATCCAAATGACGGAGGTAACCTTTAACACTGGTATAATCATGTTCCGGTGTCCCAGTTGTGCAATTTGTAGCTGTTAATTACATATTTAAATTCTGCATGTCCTTGGATGCATAAAGCAACACACAGACATTTCCTGTAAGCATGTTTGAGTTTCCAGAGGAAACAGGAAATGGTAAAAGCTTCATCCTTCCCAGCAGGTAGAAATGTAAACACACTCCAATCATTTCTCCTGTGGGTACGCTCCAAGGAGAATAATTTCAATCTTTTATTCATGCTGTTTTATGTAACACTTTAATCTGGGTAGGAACCCAGGGGGCTTCTAATCCAGGAGTGCCAGCCGCTTTGTATGTGCTGTATACCGCTCTGAGTACATGAGCCCCTATTGTGGTTCCAATCAATCACACACTCATTACACCAGCACTATAAATGCCAAGCCAATAGCCATGCCCAAGGCCCCAGTCAGCTGCACTTCCAGATCATGTTGCTGCCAGGCCAACCAGTGTGTGGGCAGGATTGCCACCTTACCAGCTTGTGTGCACTGCTGTGTCAATATGTCCTCAGAGTGCCAGTGCTGTATTGTCATAATGCACGGGTGCTGTCAGATGCTGCAAAACAGTGGAACACAAAATGGCTTTCAGGCTGCAAGAGCCCTCTGGGGATGTCAGTGTCTCTTCCAGCCTCTTGTGATTATTCATTCTCATTTGCCTGCTGGCAATCTGCTCGCATGAATGGAGAAATGCACAGCGGAATGATGGGATATTTTCAGATTTGCATGATTGGTGTTTTTATTCATAAGGTTTGTTTCTGTAATTCGAAAGTTAAAGTAGGTTTCAACACCAGGGTTCATCTACAAAGCCTCTCTTCTCAGTTGCACAATTTTCACAGCTGTGATTTAGCTTCAAAAACAAAACAAAAACACTGACACTTTAGCAGTTTCTTCTCTGGTGGCTCTGGTTGTTTTCAGGATCATAGGCAAATGCCGGATACACAATGGCAGCTTACCTCCCCCTTCACACCCTGCATGTTTTGCAGAGGAAGGAGGCCAGTTGACAAAGTGGATGCAGGAAAGAAGTGAGAACAAGAGGTCAAAAGGGCAAAATGCAGAACATTTGGAGATAAATATGATATTGAGAAGTCAATACATGTTTGCTCCTCAGGATTGCTGATAGCTCACACTAATTTCTTAAAGATTTTGAATATGAGGTGATACAGTTTATCATTTTCATTAAGCCATGTTTTCAAGTCTGAGGGGCTAATTTCTCTTTGGTGTATTATATGTATGATGAGCAAAACAAAAAAGATCAGTTATTTCAATCTGTTGTGACCTTTATGTTGACTAAAAACCAGCAATTGGATCATGCATTTGTATTTTCAAACTGTAGGCTTCACTTTTACCATTACAAGGGCTGAATGACGCAGACAGTAATGCAGTTCAACCACGATTGCTGTTGTAAACATCTGCACACTTATAGATCCACAAAATAGTCTATTTAGCTAATTAAATGCGAACCCCATGTCCTTGTAAGTTACTCTGAGGTCCTAAAATATTGTAAGCTCATTAGCTGTGCATGCAAACATAAAGGTGGTCTGACATACTGTTTAATCAATTAATTAAGACTTTTGTTCTTGTGTTTTGTTTAATTTAATTTAGGAATGAATAGAAGCAATGGAAAGTAAAATTCCTTTTCCCCACTTTATCAAGTTCTTACTTCTTCCCTTTTCATCAACGGGAAATGATGGTCTGACTGTCATTCTTCTCCCAGCCTGGTGACAGCTGCCCAGTTCTGCTTCATGTTCTTTCCTACTCTGGTCACCTGTAGTGCATCATCCCCTGGAGGACATTCTGCCCACCTCACACACCGACTGGTCAAATGTAAATCTCACGTTGGAGAGGAAACAACAAACTTCAGCAGGTTTTTGCAACACGTTTGTCTTACACTCAAGGTATTCACAGATCCATGCAGCTACTAACGCAAGTCTAATAATCTTCATACAAAACATACAAAGTCCAAATGCCAAAGTTAAGGAAACACACAAAAACACAAGCACATGCAAAAAGAAAAGTTGTGCAAAATGGATTTTCTACACCAGATGTGATATTTAATTGATCATTTACCAGAACTGCAGCATATTATTTTTTGGTCAGTTAATTTCAACATGCAAACACTAATATCTTAATATTATCATCCAAACAAATAAGTCTTTGGATTTTCATTGAATGTTTCTATGAATATAAATAATCTTTCTTTGAGAAAATCAATGTTAAAGACCTGTTGCATATTCTGAGGCCACTTGCCAAGTAATACAATTTTAAAGTGGCATCTAAGTATCTATGACTTTACCATATCATTGAAGGACAGGAAATACAGTGGGTACGGAAAGTATTCAGACCCCTTTAAATTTTTCACTCTTTGTGTCATTGCAGCCATTTGCCAAAATCAAAAAAGTTCATTTTATTTCTCATTAATGTACACTCAGCACCCCATCTTGACAGAAAAAAACAGAAATGTAGAAATTTTTGCAAATTTATTAAAAAAGAAAAACTGAAATATCACATGGTCATAAGTATTCAGACCCTTTGCAGTGACACTCATATTTAACTCACATGCTGTCCATTTCTTCTGATCCTCCTTGAGATGGTTCTGCTCCTTCATTGGAGTCCAGCTGTGTTTAATTAAACTGATTGGACTTGATTAGGAAAGGCACACACCTGTCTATATAAGACCTTACAGCTCACAGTGCATGTCAGAGCAAATGAGAATCATGAGGTTGAAGGAACTGCCCAAGGAGCTCAGAGACAGAATTGTGGCAAGGCACAGATCTGGCCAAGGTTACAAAAGAATTTCTGCAGCACTCAAGAATCCTAAGAGCACAGTGGCCTCCATAATCCTCAAATGGAAAACGTTTGGGACGACCAGAACTCTTCCTAGACCTGGCCGTCCAGCCAAACTGAGCAATCGTGGGAGAAGAGCCTTGGTGAGAGAGGTAAAGAAGAACCCAAAGATCACTGTGGCTGAGCTCCAGAGATGCAGTAGGGAGATGGGAGAAAGTTCCACAAAGTCAACTATCACTGCAGCCCTCCACCAGTCGGGGCTTTATGGCAGAGTGTGCCGACGGAAGCCTCTCCTCAGTGCAAGACACATGAAAGCCTGCATAGAGTTTGCCAAAAAACACATGAAGGACTCCCAGACTATGAGAAATAAGATTCTCTGGTCTGATGAGACCAAGATTGAACTTTTTGGTGTTAATTCTAAGGGGTATGTGTGGAGAAAACCAGGCACTGCTCATCACCTGCCCAATACAATCCCTACAGTGAAACATGGTGGTGGGAGCATCATGTTGTGGGGGTGTTTTTCAGGTGCAGGGACAGGACGACTGGTTGCAATTGAAGGAAAGATGAATGCGGCCAAGTACAGAGATATCCTGGAAGAAAACCTCTTCCAGAGTGCTCAGGACCTCAGACTGGGCCGAAGGTTCACCTTTCAACAGGACAATGACACTAAGCACACAGCTAAAATAACAAAGGAGTGGCTTCGGAACAACCCTGTGACCGTTCTTGACTGGCCCAGCCAGAGCCCTGACCTAAACCCAATTGAGCATCTCTGGAGAGACCTGAAAATGGCTGTCCACCAACGTTCACCATCCAACCTGACAGAACTGGAGAGGATCTGCAAGGAAGAATGGCAGAGGATCCCCAAATCCAGGTGTGAAAAACTTGTTGCATCATTCCCAAGAAGACTCATGGCTGTACTAGCTCAAAAGGGTGCTTCTACTCAATACTGAGCACAGGGTCTGAATACTTATGACCATGTGATATTTCAGTTTTTCTTTTTTAATAAATTTGCAAAAATTTATACATTTCTGTTTTTTTCTGTCAAGATGGGGTGCTGAGTGTACATTAATGAGAAATAAAATGAACTTTTTTGATTTTGGCAAATGGCTGCAATGACACAAAGAGTGAAAAATTTAAAGGGGTCTGAATACTTTCCGTACCCACTGTATTTGACTTTGAAGATGACTTTTGCTTGGACAGCTCTTTTTTCCTGCTCCTCATTTTCCCAATCAAAGATTCCTTTATTCACTCGTTTTATCAAACATTACCAGTCAGCAGCCCTGTTCCTACGATTACTGGTTTAAACATGTTACGTCATATTTACCAGTTAATAGGTAACCACATTATTATTTTGTAACTTAGCCAGGTGTTTCCACATTATCAGGTGCTACAAATATCTCTCTCCGTATTTTAATTGCAATTTACTTGCATCAGTAAAGAAAATAAATAAATAAATAAATCAAGCAGGGTAGAATAAGACCATTAGACTGGCAGAGAGTCGACCAACGCCACTACTGATTAGTGTATTTGTTGGGACCTAGTTTGGAACAGCACTGCAGAGATCAGCCAGAGAGCAGGTGAGTGAATTAACTATTAAAGATCCAGTGGCAGTTGATGAACAGCGACATGGTTAATACAGCACTAACAAATCACAGCACAGAGAGTTACGCCTTAGAGCCAGTTACAAACTAAAAGTGCAGCGTGTTCTTCCCAGGAGGGCTGGTCGTACTGACCTTCCCACACTGGCAGATTATCAGGATAAGCACGGCTGCAATGCTAAAAGGAACAAGTCATTTTGCCTCTGTGTTCCTCCCAGCCTGCTGGCATACAGGGATATTGTGGGATAATTCATTGACTTTGCCCTTTCCTTATTCATGCCTTAGGACCCTGCCTGATTGGCACTATTGTCTCTAAAACACCAGCTGAATCAGTTTTATCATTTCACTTTAGCAGTTTCACCTCTTGTATTGTGTTTAAACTGCAGCTAGGAAAATGTCTGGGCTTTGCCAGGGGAAATCAGTTGAATTCCAATATTTCTATCATTCAGCATGAGACTGGTGAACGACTGAGGTATCAAGGGTACAGACAATGTCAGCGGAGTTGTATTGGCAGCATCCTGCGAGCATGCCAAGTCTTAGCACAGCTTTAATGGGTTTTCGCTCAATAACAATGAAGAGACAGAGAGTACGATAAAGACAGATTCAGCCAATCCTTTCAGAATCTTAATAAGGACGGATGCATTTTAATACGGCCGGTTCTACACATAAGCCTGCTTTCTATGTCGAGCTCTCATGCACTGCCAATCAAACAAGTTGCAGTCATTTAAAGTCTGGCAAGAGTTTGGGAAAATAGCCCAGAGGAATTCTAGTTACAGTATGTCTTTGCAGTATGAGTGAGGGAGCAGAAACGCTTTTCTAATTACAGCTGCTGAGGAGGAAAATATGTCCCAAACAAGTCTCTGCTGTAATCTAACCCAGAGCAGCCACACCCAGCTACCCCATGCATGAACAAGCAAAACCTCCATGTTATTTTCAGACAATCCAATATATCAGTAAAACATGTTGTTGTGGTTATCAAATAAAACTATTCATGCATTCGTTTGTTTTTATTGACGTCACCACAGTTGGACAGTTGAAACAACTTGTGTGCAAACTTCAGCAGGTACTTACAACACACACACACACACCCACCCATCACCTATACCTGCTTATTCCTAACCAAGGTCACAGGGATCTGCTGGAGAGTATCCCAGAGTAAACCCACGCAAGAACCGGAGAACCAGGAACCTTCTTGCTGTGAGGCCACAGTGCTAACCACCAATCCACCAAGCCACGAGCTGCAGGTGCTGTGAACTTACCAGCTGGTTTGGCATAAAGTGGGTTAGAGGGTCAGAGGTTCAAGCTGATATATACATCTACTTTTTGTGCACCCAAGCTGCTTGTACGGCTTTTAATTATCATCTTCAGCACTTATTTACCACACAGGGGTAATAAAACATTCACGCACAATGGTGGAGAACAGTCAGGTCTTCAAGCTGGATTCAAACTCAAAAGATGAGCTTCTGTGCTCTCACTGGGGTAATATAAAAGGGTATAACAAAGTAAGGCCAAAATGAGAGGCACACACTTTCGCACACTAATTGTCCCTTGGTAAATGACTCATGTTTTTTGCTCAGGGATGGTTAATGGAGAAAAAGTTTGTCTTGCTGTGATGCTGTTGTGTTTTAAGGGAAGAGATTCTTGCTGACTCACTCTCAGGGGTTCATCATCTGACAAGCTCTGTGTGGAAGCCTCGTCAGCAGGGTATACAGTAGGTAGGGCTTCCTATGCATGTTTAGAGATGATATAAGCACTGGGAGAGGTAATCACCAAAGTGGTAAACTTTGCATACCTCCAACATTTACTTGCTCACTTAGAAATTATCAGCTTGGAATATGCACTAGAATAGATAGAATCAACTTTTTTCTGTCAGGTCGTTTTTTTGCAGCTTTATTTCACTTTTTTAATTCCTAGTTCCCAGTATGCAGCCACACCTCCCATTCAAAGTGTTGTTGGAATATTTGATATCTCTGCTTCCTCTACAGTCTTTCTAAAATGAAGAGATGATGTTTGAGACAGTATCTGTTATCACAATACACAGAAACAGCCAGACTGATGCAGCAGCATAAAAACACTGTTAGTAGCTTGTTATATTTATGGTGTTTGTTCCCATTTAATCAAAGCCTCTAAACTGAGCTTCAACATCATGTTGTGTAATCACACTAGTGGCGTAACTGTATCCAGACCGGACTGGACTGGACTGACATTTCATACAAATATCCACATGCCCAAGAGGATCAATCGAAATGATCTTGAAAATGCTTTATATCTAGCGCCACCCTGAGGCTCTCATGTGCGTTCAGCAAAATGTCCATCTAATACATATGTATGACAAAACTAATATTTGCATCAGTTTTACCTAAAGCTGCAATGATTAACTAACTGCAGAAGATAAATTGGTGGCTGGTTTGATAATTGATCAATCAATAAAACAAAAGTACTAAAAATTTCCAGCTTCTCAAGTGTCAGAATTTGACCCTTTGCTGTGGTTGAAGTCGGTTGAGTATCTTTGGGTTTTGAACTAGTGGTCCAACAATAAAAAGTGGTCACTTTGAGAATCTTTTCACAGGCAAATTTCACGATTTTATAATATTTTACAAACAATTAATTGAAAATAATTTGCAATTAACCGACAGTCACAGCTCCAGCCTCAGCTGTTCTTGCACTACACTAGCAAATGTTGCATGCTCACACACCAAACCAGGCATACAACCTGCTGAACATCAAGACGTAAGTGCAGTCACTGTGATAATGTTAGCATTTAGCTGAACGTGCCCGTAAACTAGTCTTCTTTCTCTTCATATTAGCAGCTTCTGTACTTTTTGCTCTTAATTATACGATACACTTTTATTCCAGCACTTGTGTCAGTGGTTTTAATTGCAAGAGTATTACAGTGGCCTCAAACAAACTTGGGTAATGATGTTATTACAGCAACAATGCCTGCTCTAGTAAATTTGGTCATTTATCAGATACACAGGAAATATTTTGTTTGTTTAACCTGTTTGGAAGAAATCAGCATGTAAAATAATGTAAATTTCTGCCCATTCCTCCTCTGTTCCCCTCTTCCACTTTTTCAAAGCCTCCTCCAGCTCGTACGTCTCAGCTGTTTGCTCAGGGCAACAAATTGCAGTGATACCTATTTCCCCATAGTTTGTGTTTCTGCAGCGAATTGCCTCATCTGGTAAAAATGGCTAGGTGATGCATCTGGAGGGATGAAACATTTATCAGAGTACGATTTTTCATTAAGGCAAGGAGAGCTTCCATCAATATTTCAATGGCCCTGCCTGCCACAGTGTCAGTGTGTGCAAGCCTCTGTGTGTTCAGAAACATTTTATAATGACTAAATGTCCTCACAAGGATACACAAAATCCTACCCTTGGAAAACGGGGTACTCGTCAATTCTTCACAAGGCGAATTTACAGTGAGAGCACAGATTAAAATGTAAGATTAAAATCAAGCTAAAACCAGATTTAAGTGCAGATTAGAACTGGGAGTAGTAATATAATGCTAAAAGAAAGGGGTAAATCCTATTTATTTATTTATTTTTAACAAACAACCACAATGAAATAGAAAAATGAAATTGTATTTTCATTGTTTTTTTCAATCCAGCTGATTCTGTTCTACCTTTTCCCTCACATTAAAGGCATATGTCTGTACACTGCACGCTGCAATCGCTCAGACCTGCCATGCTTTTACTCTCTCACATGCTATCCCCCTCTTCGCACTCAGAGTAGCAGCTCTCCCTGCGTTTTGCTTCTAGATCTGCTGTAAGCTGCTCTCCACCGAGTATTTTCAGACTTTTTCAGAGTCTGGTGCTGGTTTTAGTCCCTTACATCAAATATTCATAGGGGGGGAGAGACAGGAGAGGCAGGTTCACCACATGCTCTTCTGTCCTCTACCAATATCTGATGTCGATCCTTCTCTTCAGAGGCCCCACACGTCTCCCTGACTCTCAGGCTCTTTCCCCTGTTGTTAATCTCAGCATTTCAGTCATCAACAGCAAAAAAGATGCCAAGAAGGGAGAGAGAAAACTTTCTAAACTTATAGTACAGATACTGCAGACGGGCGTAGGTGCAGCCGACGGGCATAGGTGCAGCCGACGGGTATAGATACTATAGACAACAGTACTATAGGCAGGTGTATGTTTAATACACAGTCTGAACAAGGAAAGGTACAGGATTAACCAGAGATGAGCCCACACTGTTTGACCGGTGGATCCCTTCCCCCCCGTGCCGTGTCTAATCACCTACACCCAGTTTGTAAAGTACTTAGGGATTTTTTTTTGTGACAGTTGTACTATGCACAGGTATGGAAGCTGGCCCCAGGTTACCTGTAATTCAGTAAATCTAAATACTAAATCTAGTGGTATTTAGTGGTAGCATTAAATCTAGTGTATGTCAGCACTATATTATCTGCTATTCTCTGTGGTATCTGTGACATTACTATCTGCTACACATAGAGATGGAGGTTGTTTCATAGGAATGTAGAAGTTGAGTGACAGGAGGTGAGGAGGGAGTGCAAGAAAGCAGGTTTTATGCAGGCTCAACCTCAACAATCATCTCTTTCAGCTTCACTTTAAGTTTTCAATTTCAGTTTTATTTGTATAGCATCAAACAGGTTTGCCTGATTTGACATGCAGCCTTCCCTTATTGCTATGACGGAACCTGCCGGTACTAAAATATACATGCTGATGTGTTAACTGCATGTGAAATGTGATCCACACATACTTACCCTGGCATGCAAGCGGACAGACAGAGACATATGGGAAATGAAGTATGGAACAGTGAAGGGGGAAGAGGAAAAAGCATAGGTGGGAGTGACAGAACTAGAAATGACACGTGGGGGCTGAACACACCAGGTAATGGAGAAATGAGGAGGGAAAGAGAGACGATGGAGACCATATGAATATTTAATCTTGTGGTGAGGGGGGTGGAGAGGGCCATCCCATAAGTCCTTGTGATGAGTAGTGCTGTAAAAATATTTACCTTAAACACAGCACTATGGGACATGAGCAGCAGGAGGAGAGGAAGAAGAGGAGGAGGAGAGATGTACAGTCCTTCCCTCGGTCTTTGCTTCCTACTCTTCTCTGCTCCCCTGCTTCCCGTCAGATAAAGTGGGTCAGCACTGCACATCAGTACATTACACTGGAGGGGAGGAAGGGAAGGATTGAGCTGCGATGGAGGAGGATACGATGAGGAAATAAGAGAGTACAAAAGAAAGAGCTGCTGCAAAGACGGAGGTTGAACTGTAATGTTGACACAAAAAGAACAAGTGGCAGAATACAAAAAGGTAGAAAGTGTGTATGAAGGAATTTAAAAAAGAGCAGGGATAGAGGAAAATGAGGAAGAAAGCAAAGAGGTGCTTGAAAGAAAAGGTAATGATTTATTCATCTTGATGTTTCAGTGGGCCACTCACGGTGTGGGTCTGGCAGCTGTAGGCCCTAAGAGGCTGCACATGATGGAAAGTCAGCCTTTACTATGTTTAAAGTGCTGCCTCCCACTATTCCTCTCATCTTCCTCCCATCCCCTCCCGCTCGTTTCTCATTTAGATCCTCAGGTTTGTGCAGTTTTGTTTTCTAAGCGTGGGAGATGATGACGGAGGAGGAGAGCCAGGGGTAGAGGAAGAGATCGAAAGCCGGATTAGCTCGGCCATGTGTCAGCCTGCGCCTGTGGGTGTATTTACTCGTATCTGGTATCAGTGAACACATGTTTACCCATCTCGCAGACACCCGAAGGCCACCTTGTCAAATTTCCCTCAGTCAGATATGCCTGCCCCTCAGGACAGAATGACTTCAGAGCAGGCCAAAAGAGTCAGTTTTTATATTCTGCAGGGTAGTCATCGCTGATAAAAACACCAGTGATTGAATAAATAAAGGACATGGTTTTGTCAGCATGCACACATGCATGTAGTGAAGCTAAACCCAGCACAGCCACTTTACGCACCTTGTTATTTAGAGGAGGAGGAGTTAATATCAGAGAAGAAAACGTATATTGGTTTTAAAAGGTCAGTTCATCTAAACAAGTGGTTGTTGTGAATAAATCACACAGTTCACTTCCTGCAGTTTTCACTGTCTGATAATAGTCCCTAGAAAAACGAGACAGTGTGTTCAGTGTTTTGCTGCTGAATTTTTCACTGTGCTGAGCAGCACAAACATATAGTAATTCCATTTATTTCCATTATTTTGGAAAGAAGGTGGATATCGCAAGGATTTTAGAAATGACACCACCTGCTCCAGCTGACCACAGCCCACATAACCACACTATTTAATCATTTTTGCATTGAATTCATACGTTTACTGCTATGCATAAGTATGAAAAAGGGTCAAGCATCTGAACATAATGGGAATCGCATACTCTGCCAAAAAATACTATATAAAGAGGTAATTACAGAATGTAAATATTGAGGGGTTATTGCCTACATGGGTTTAAGTTAATTAAAATCATTCATTAAAAAGTGGTTTTATGTGTTTTGTTAAATTAAATATAGTTAAAAAATGTTTATATTCCCCAAAGTAAAGTACCAGGCAGCAATATCAACATCCAGCCCTAATTCTTTATATTTATTTGGCCTAAAGTATTCATATTACAGTGTTTGCAGTCTCAACATACTGGAGCTACCCTGTAAAAAATCCCAATGTGTATATTTTTAATGCAGATTGTAAACCTCACTACATTGCTGAACCCCACAAATTCCCAGAGATAAATATGGAGGACATGACCTTGGTTTTCTCAGTGGTAGCTGCAGCCCTATCTCAAACCTTCATACATAAAACCCAAACAAGAGATAGTTAATAAAATATGCATATGTGGGTGAACTGAAATTTTATATTTACAGAAAATCACAAATGTGCACTTTTTATGTATAAATAAGCTAATGGAGTAATTCTAGGTCAAGTCCTTCTTTACTGAGTTTACTGATTTGTAAAACAGGCTGACCATGCCAGTGTGAGAAAGCCATTTGGTGCCATCAGTCTGACTTTCCCTCCTTTCTGTTTACCACTACATCACCTCTTCCACTTGCTGTTTATGTGTCTGCCAGGACAAATCCAGGATGTCTCAGGCTGCTAAAACTGCACAAGAACCTTCACTTGACGCCAACCAAACCCACCTCGGTCCCCTATAAACCTGCCAGTCAGGCTGAAAACATCAGGACTTCTCTCAGGCTTAAAATAGAAAACTACAAAGCAAAAGGGTCTTTTTAAGTCTGGCACTGGGGCACGGTGTCGCTAAGCTCCTCGTCGACATCAAACGGTTGGCAGAGGGTTTGCCAACCAGCTGGTGCAGATGGCCGAACTCAAACGGGACATGTTAATGAGAAGCAGGTAGAGCATTAGTAGTCTGGGCAGGCTGGCAGTGCCCAGGAGACCACAGCAATACATACATACATGAAGCTCTAACCAGCAATGTGCAGAAAGAAGGTGTGCATGCATGCATTAAGCAGAGGAGTGGAAAAGGAAAGGAAACCAAGACAGGCTCTTGACAACTTACTTCACCCTACAGACATATTCACATATCCCCACACACAGACACATACATACATATGTAATCAGCCCGTAGCCCAGTCAGGCAGCACAGCATGTCAGAGTTAAAAACAGCATTAGACAGGCTTATATCTCTGTTACACTGCTGGGAGGATGAGGATTCTCTCACTCTGGGGTGGAAAGTGGGGGTTAATGGGTTCATCACCTTCAGTCATCAGCAGGCTACCACTGCCACCTAGTGGGCTCGGCAGGTAAAAACCTGCCTTGCCATAGTGACGACACTGTATGGAAATAGAGGTAGGAAGAACATGTATGGACACGGAGGTGGTGTAATATCAGGAGCATTAGGAAAGGAAATTAAAACAATTTTAGGTCTGTGAAAAGTAGAAACCCTCAGGAGATGAGTTTAGGAGCATGTCATAATTTATTTCCTACCGTCTGCTACAGGCTGTTTGCTGAACTACACAATCAATGTGAGCTGGACGTTGATAGCAGGGTATCCCTGGAGTAGCAAACATAAATATACCAACCTTACATCAGAGAAGGATTTTCTATAACATCACATGTAAAGGGGCACTCCACTCATTTGAAATATAAACTTCAGTTTATTCATCATGTACTTAGCTGTGTAAGGTCTGCCTGTGTCTGTGGATGAGCTTTTTCAGGCCTGAGAAAATTACCTTGATGATGTCAGTGTTTCAAAAATGTTGTGCTTCATTTAAACCAGAGCTGCCCAACCCACGTCTCTTGGTGTAGCAAATATTCACACCTAATCCAGGTAATCAGCAGTGGGTAGGGCAAGGGAGTTGGAAAACAAGGTGTGTTCAGTCAGCCAGAAGCTGAAAATACCAATTCACTCTGTCCCCACTCCACCCAAATCTGAGATGGTATCTTCCAGCTTCAGACTGACTGGACACACCTGACCCAGGTAATCAGTAGTGGGCAGGGCAATGCGCCTCATGACCAGGGCTGGGTCCCTCTGATTTAAACACACATCATGGGAAGTGCAATACACTGTTTTCAGAGCTGAAACGATGCTAATGCTGCATTTTTAACTTTTTTTTTCCTCAGTCCAACTATTTGAAAGTGCAATGCTAGTAAACTGAAGCAGCCGATTAAGATCAGTGACAAATATACTTTTAATGGATGAGCTTCAATTTCTCCACTACAAAATTATTGATAACCACAAACGCTCTTGTATATTGGATTCCATATTTAATAAGTGGAGGTCTAACAGTGTGGACCTTGATGTAAAACTATCCGTCAGTGAGAGGTTTGGACAAGTACAAAGGTTTTTCCAACATGCAGCCAGCAGAGGTCTGTGTTCAGCAGCGTATGTGTCTCAGCAGGAAACAGGCTGGTGTGGCCGATGCTCCCTTTAAGGTCCCCTTGTAATTTCCTAGCACTTAATGTTGAAGGCAACACAACATGATCCACATTAATGTGCTCTGACTGCAGATTGAAGCCCACTGAATCAGATTATCTACAGCAGATAGTCTTGTAAAGTTATTAACTCTACACTTCAAACAACTGTGTACAGAGAGAAGATGAGGCGAATAAAATGCTTCACTTTTACTATTAGTCTCTGGTTTCTCTACATCACATCAAAGGTTTTGATCATCCAGGTTAAATGGATGCTTTTTTTTGTATTTGTGCCTTGAACTTTAAATTGTCATGTTTCCAACAGCACTTAAAGGCAACACAAGTGGAAATTCCTTTCAAATTCAGGGAGAGATTGAAGAAAGAAAGCCTTTAAATAACTGCGACCAGGGTGAAGTTTGAATATTTCCTGTTTTCTGTCTCATTAGCTTGAATTAAATCAGTTTTTCTATTCACCTGATGTGGAATTACAACTAGTTCTAAGCTGAACTGGAACAGTTCATCTTTACTATTCTCCGTTTGTTGTTTCTGGAGACAAACCCTCCTCTTACGGTTGTACTTAAATATTTGGTTGCAGACTGTTGTTGAAAACCTTTTTCAGTGTCGACGCTGAACATTCGTTCAGCGTGACTCAACCTCGTCCATCTGAAAGGTTTCATTTGCTATCTGTTCACAATTATCGCTCTTTGTTCTGCCTTCACGAGAACTGGATTTATTGGATATGTGACACCACAAAAACCAAATCCTGCCACAGCAATTAGATAGCTGTCAATACGGTCATATTTCAAACCTGCTTATCCTGTGGGAGACTATACTTAGCAGCTGGTCACAGCGTATGAAACTGTGGCACACTGCTCTGGACGAGCCCACAGATTTTTACAAGGGCCAGATAAAATGAGAGAAATGTTCATGAGCGGAATCGCGAGCGGCCACATATGTTTACGAAGAGACCTTTCTTTTCTTACATACAAACTGCGGACAGTGCAGTGTGTGTGTTTATTTCCAGCAGAAGGAAACGTGTGTGGGTATGTGGGAGCCCAAAGACCTCCCAGATACCTTTTAAATAATAACTGAAAATAGGCAGCTATTTAAAATATATATTCAGTATACATTACTGCCATTGCCTATTTGTTTGGGCTGGCTTGGGAAAAGTATTTATTTTCACAGCCATACAAAGAGTTTATTTCTTTATATATTTAAGGTATTTATGTTTGTAATTTTTAAAGTTTGATAGTTTTGTTGTGTTGATTAAAATGAGTCTATATAAATATGTAAATAAACAATCATTAAAACCTTTTTCTATAAATGACTCCATCACATGATGCCTGATAATTATGTGAGACCATAAACTACGGCTTCTTTTCCTCAGCTCATCCCTTTTGTTGGATGTAAACTTGGATCGTACGGGTTCACTGTGGGTTGAAATCAGTCACAGTCTGTCTAACGTAAGTCAAGCAGACAGGAGTGATGGGCTTTAGGAAACCATTCATTGCAGCAAACATACACTTTTCAAGCCCCATTGAAACACTGACCTGATCTCAGGGCAGAGGATCAGTTGCATTAGAGCTCTCTGCTGTCTTGTCTTGTCTGTGGGGTTTTTGGTTCATTTCTTACTTAGTTTTATTAGTTTTCTGTATCTGCATGTTGACAAACAATCTATAAGTTAAATTGAAGTGTAGATGTTCACAGACACCAGGATGTTTTCTAAGCATCATCTGTGAATATGAGTTTCATCTTCAGGAGCAACAATGGAAACAAGTCTTGAAAGACAAATATCAAATGTGTGTGATTAACGTCTTTACTTCAAATTAAATAAACCTTTTAAACAGGCTTAGAGTTGGTTCACATCTGTAATTTGTCTGTTTTTGGGCTCCACATGTGTTTTCTTTAATATTTCAGGTTTCTATGAAGTTTGTGCAAATAAGAATAATAAAATAATAAGCTTGAATTAACTTTTTATATTAAATGTTAAATGTGGACAAGCAGGTATTAATTTTGCCAGGTTTATATCTGCGGTGAACAGAAGACCCTTGTTCCAATCCAACATCAATGTGTGCTGAGCCCAGGGCCCATCTGGCTCCTGTGAGGGCCGCTGCTTCACGGTGTCTCAGCCTGATTCATGGGCACTGGACGGCCTCAGCTGCTATCCCACTTCCACCATTTTACATCACATACTTCTCCGAAACACTCCGCATACCTCTCGGCTCCCACCACTCTCCCACCACCAGACAGGCTCTGCAGAGACACTATATTTCTCTGAGTAGGTAGAACCTTAA
The DNA here is from genome assembly GCF_900324485.2 of Mastacembelus armatus. Lineage (NCBI taxonomy): Eukaryota > Metazoa > Chordata > Actinopteri > Synbranchiformes > Mastacembelidae > Mastacembelus > Mastacembelus armatus. The sequence goes on along the minus strand of NC_046645.1, from coordinate 301,796 downwards.
AAAAAACGTTGGCCATCGTCTCCATCTGCCTCCATCCATCTGCTTAACGAACTCCCTGCTTGTTCCTGACCTGAGAGGCCATCTTTGTCTTTCCCTCTGCCTGTGCCTTCTCGCAGGGATTACCAGTTTACACCTCAAATGCCACAAACCCTCTGTACCACATCCTTACAGAAGCATGTGTGTGCAACTAACAACCAACTTTCTTTCCTCCATGTGTGTTTTTCCCCCCTTTCTCCCCCTCCCACGTTGCATCTAAATCACTCACTTTCTTTGTCTTGTCTTTTCAGCTTTCACACTCACCAACATGACGTAACCACAGATGCAGAGCTGCCAGTTTGTCCTCAGACTCCCTGCCAAACCTCACTGCACTGGCTGTGCAGCTTGTAGGTGATTCTGTTGCACTAGCTGGAGCCACGAGGTACTCAAACCCTGAGATATGCACTCACAGCAGCTCCCCTGTCCATAGTGCAGAAACACCGCACAGCCCGAGAACAGACAAAAGAAAACAAATAGCATGAATTACGAATCGATATTGACAGTTGGATTGGACTCACACCCTCTGCTGATGTGGCCTGAAACACACTGCACATGGGAACGCTACCTTTTCTGTACTAGCACAGTGTGAGATGTTTACACAGCTAATATATAACTGTTCTAAACTAAAAACACTAAGATTTACTCTTTATATGTCACCATTATTCCCAGATCCCGTATTAGTCAAACTGTGTTTTGCCTTTGTTGATTTAATGACCACGTGGTAAAGCTAAAAAAAATAAAAACATACACGTTAACATGAACTTACAAAGTGAAGTCCACAAATTATCAGTATTTAAAGTAAAAATAGTCTAAGTCTCCTGATTCAACTCCTGATCTTTAGCTGTGATCAAATAACTTGTGCTATTTAGTCAGAAATAAAATAAGCAACTTTTAGTGCTGGTCATGTTGAATTTAGAGCAAACACTGAATTCTCAGTCCAGTAAACTTATATATATATATATATATATATATATATATATATATATATATATATATATATATATATATATATATATATATATATATATATATATATATATATATATATATATATATATATATATATATATACATACGTGTGTGTGTGTGTGTGTGTGTGTGTGTGCATGTATGTATATATATATCCCAAAAGGCATCGTATTTGGCTTTGTTTCCAATTTGAAGACAGTCACAGAAGGGAGATTTGTTTGATGTGTCTGAGATGAGTCACATGCTCTTCACTCGTAAAATTACAATGATCCAAGTCATGGAGAAGACCACTTCAAGCAGTCCACACACTCTTCAGAAGTGAAAGCCATATTGTATGTTAGAGACTCATACTGATCTAAATATGGCTGCCAATAATAGAGCAAACCCTGGAACAATGTGAAACTGCAGTTCATGAGGGATCAGACTCGACAACGCTGTACTAGTTCCAAATATAAGCCCAAATATTACTGGGAATCCAAGCATGAGTTAAGTTACTACAGCTTCAAGTACATGAGTTCAAATTCAAAGTATTTCAAAATAGTCCAAGTTGGAGGAGAATAACCGCAGCAAGCACAAAAGTTGCCTTGAAATTCAGTTTGTCATTTTGGAAATGTAGTTTTGTTCTTAAAGCAGTCATGAGGAACATGCACATGTCACAAACAGATAAAAACCATTTTATGACAAAACGTGCCAACAACTGCTGGAACTACAGCATAAATATTTCTTAGTGGTGTACACACAATCACAGAGTTTGTTGACCTCTGATAATGATGCTGGTGATTTTTTCAACA